>NC_090397.1:9404847-9704847 GCF_036365525.1 Heterodontus francisci
TGTACTATTGGGGTCCCAGGTTTATATCAGTCTGTAGTAATGGGGTCTCAGGTTTATATCAGTCTGCAGTAATGGGGTCTCAGGTTTATGTCAGTCTGCAGAAATGAGGTCCCAGGTTTATATCAGTCTGTGCTAATGGGGTCTCAGGTTTATATCAGTCTGTATAAATGGGGTCCCAGGTTTATGTCAGTCTGTAGTAATTGGGTCCCAGGTTTATATCAGTCTGTAGTAATGGGGTCCCAGGTTTATATCAGTCTGTAGTAATGGGGTCTCAGGTTTATGTCAGTCCGCAGTAATGGGGTCTCAGGTTTATATCAGTCTGTAGTAATTGGGTCCCAGGTTTATATCAGTCTGTAGTAATTGGGTCCCAGGTTTATATCAGTCTGTAGTAATGGGGTCTCAGGTTTATGTCAGTCCACAGTAATGGGGTCTCAGTTTTATATCAGTCTGTAGTAATGGGGTCTCAGGTTTATATCAGTCAGTAGTAATGAGGTCCCAGGTTAATATCAGTCTGTAGTTATGGGGTCCCAGGTTTATATCAGTCTGTAGTAATGGGGTCTCAGTTTTATATCAGTCTGTAGTAATGGGGTCTCAGGTTTCTATCCGTCTGCAGTAATGGGTTCCCAGATTTATATCAGTCTGTAGCAATGGGGTCTCAGGTTTATATCAGTCTGCAGTAATGGGGTCTCAGGTTTATGTCAGTCTGCAGTAATGGTGTCCCAGGTTTATATCAATCTGTAAAAATGGGGTCCCAGGTTTATATCAGTCAGTAGTAATGAGGTCCCAGGTTAATATCAGTCTGTAGTTATGGGGTCCCAGGTTTATATCAGTCTGTCGTAATGGGGTCTCAGGTTTATGTCAGTCTGCAGTAATGAGGTCCCAGGTTTATATCAGTCTGTAGTAATGGGGTCCCAGGTTTATATCGGTCTGTACTAATGGGGTCCCAGGTTTATATCAGTCTGCAGTAATGAGGTCCCAGGTTTATATCAGTTTGTAATAATGGGGTCCCAGGTTAATATCAGTCTGTAGTAATGGGGTCCCAGATTTATATCGATCTGTAGTAATGGGGAGGTTTTTATCAGTCTGTCGTAATGGGTTCTCAGGTTTATATCAATCTGTAGAAATGGGGTCCCAGGTTTATATGAATTGATATTATTGGGGTCCCAGGTTAATATCTTTCTGTTATTATGGGGTCTTAGGTTTATATCGATATGCAGTAATGGGGTCCCAGGTTTATCTCAGTCTGTAGCAATGGGGTCTCAGGTTTATATCAATCTGCAATAATGGGGTCTCAGGTTTATATCAGTCATTAGTAAGTAGGTCCCAGGTTTCTATCAGTCTGTATAAATGGGGTCTCAGGTTTATATCAGTCTATCGTAATGCGGTCTCAGGTTTATCTCAGTCTGTAGCAATGGGGTCTCAGGTGTACATCAGTCTGTAGTAATGGTGTCCCAGGTTTATATCAATCTGTAGTAATGGGGTCCCAGGTTTATATCAATCTGTAAAAATGGGGTCCCAGGTTTATATCAATCTGTAAAAATGGTGTCCCGGGTTTATATCAGTCAGTAGTAATGAGGTCCCAGGTTAATATCAGTCTGTATTTATGGGGTCCCAGGTTTATATCAGTCTGTAGTAATGGGGTCACAACGAAAACAAGAAATGCTGGATTCACTCAGCAGGTCTGGCAGCATCTGTGGAAAGAGAAGCAGAGTTAACGTTTCGGATTAGTGACCCTTCTTCGGAACCCGTAGTAATGGGGTCTCAGGTTTATATCAGTCTGTATCAATGGGGTCCCAGGTTTATATCAGTCTGTATCAATGGGGTCCCAGGTTTATGTCAGTCTGCAGTAATGGGGTCTCAGGTTTATATCTGTCTGTAGTAATGGGGTCTCAGGTTTATGTCAGTCTGCAGTAATGGGGTCTCAGTTTTATATCAGTCTGTAGTAATGGGGTCTCAGGTTTATATCAGTCAGTAGTAATGAGGTCCCAGGTTAATATCAGTCTGTAGTAATGAGGTCCCAGGTTAATATCAGTCTGTAGTAATGGGGTCTCAGTTTTATATCAGTCTGTAGTAAAGGGTTCTCAGTTTTATATCAGTCTGTAGTAATGGGGTCTCAGGTTTATGTCAGTCTGCAGTAATGGGGTCTCAGGTTTATATTAGTCTGTAGTAATGGGGTCTCAGGTTTATATCCGTCTGCAGTAATGGGGTCTCAGGTTTATGTCAGTCTGCAGTAATGAGGTCCCAGGTTTATATCAGTCTGTAGTAATGGGGTCCCACGTTTATATCGGTCTGTACTAATGGGGTCCCAGGTTTATATCAGTCTGTAGTAATGGGGTCTCAGGTTTATATCAATCCGTAGTAATGGGGTCCCAGGTTTATATCAATCCGTAGTAATGGGGTCTCAGGTTTATATCTGTCTGTAGTAATGGGTTCCCAGGTTTATATCAGTCTGCAGTAATGGGGTCTCAGGTTTATATCTGTCTGTAGTAATGGGTTCCCAGGTTTATATCAGTCTGCAGTAATGAGGTCCCAGGTTTATATCAGTCTGTAATAATGGGGTCCCAGGTTAATATCAGGCTGTAGTAATGGGGTACCAGGTTTATATTGGTCTGTAGTAATGGGGTCCCAGGTTTATATCAGTCTGTAGTAATGGGGTCCCAGGTGTATATCGGTCTGTACTAATGGGGTCCCAGGTTTATATCAGTCTGTAGTAATGGGGTCTCAGGTTTATATCAGTCTGTAGTAATGGGGTCTCAGGTTTATGTCAGTCTGCAGTAATGAGGTCCCAGGTTTATATCAGTCTGTGCTAATGGGGTCTCAGGTTTATATCAGTCTGTATAAATGGGGTCCCAGGTTTATGTCAGTCTGTAGTAATTGGGTCCCAGGTTTATATCAGTCTGTAGTAATTGGGTCCCAGGTTTATATCAGTCTGTAGTAATGGGGTCTCAGGTTTATGTCAGTCCGCAGTAATGGGGTCTCAGGTTTATATCAGTCTGTAGTAATTGGGTCCCAGGTTTATATCAGTCTGTAGTAATTGGGTCCCAGGTTTATATCAGTCTGTAGTAATGGGGTCTCAGGTTTATGTCAGTCCGCAGTAATGGGGTCTCAGTTTTATATCAGTCTGTAGTAATGGGGTCTCAGGTTTATATCAGTCAGTAGTAATGAGGTCCCAGGTTATTATCAGTCTGTAGTTATGGGGTCCCAGGTTTATATCAGTCTGTAGTAATGGGGTCTCAGGTTTCTATCCGTCTGCAGTAATGGGTTCCCAGGTTTATATCAGTCTGTAGCAATGGGGTCTCAGGTTTATATCAGTCTGCAGTAATGGGGTCTCAGGTTTATGTCAGTCTGCAGTAATGGAGTCCCAGGTTTATATCAATCTGTAAAAATGGGGTCCCAGGTTAATATCAGTCTGTAGTTATGGGGTCCCAGGTTTATATCAGTCTGCAGTAATGAGGTCCCAGGTTTATATCAGTCTGTAGTAATGGGGTCACAACGAAAACAAGAAATGCTGGATTCACTCAGCAGGTCTGGCAGCATCTGTGGAAAGAGAAGCAGAGTTAACGTTTCGGATTAGTGACCCTTCTTCGGAACCCGTAGTAATGGGGTCTCAGGTTTATATCAGTCTGTATCAATGGGGTCCCAGGTTTATATCAGTCTGTATCAATGGGGTCCCAGGTTTATGTCAGTCTGCAGTAATGGGGTCTCAGGTTTATATCTGTCTGTAGTAATGGGGTCTCAGGTTTATGTCAGTCTGCAGTAATGGGGTCTCAGTTTTATATCAGTCTGTAGTAATGGGGTCTCAGGTTTATATCAGTCAGTAGTAATGAGGTCCCAGGTTAATATCAGTCTGTAGTAATGAGGTCCCAGGTTAATATCAGTCTGTAGTAATGGGGTCTCAGGTTTATATCAGTCTGTAGTAAAGGGTTCTCAGTTTTATATCAGTCTGTAGTAATGGGGTCTCAGGTTTATGTCAGTCTGCAGTAATGGGGTCTCAGGTTTATATTAGTCTGTAGTAATAGGGTCTCAGGTTTATATCCGTCTGCAGTAATGGGGTCTCAGGTTTATGTCAGTCTGCAGTAATGAGGTCCCAGGTTTATATCAGTCTGTAGTAATGGGGTCCCACGTTTATATCGGTCTGTACTAATGGGGTCCCAGGTTTATATCAGTCTGTAGTAATGGGGTCTCAGGTTTATATCAATCCGTAGTAATGGGGTCCCAGGTTTATATCAATCCGTAGTAATGGGGTCTCAGGTTTATATCTGTCTGTAGTAATGGGTTCCCAGGTTTATATCAGTCTGCAGTAATGGGGTCTCAGGTTTATATCTGTCTGTAGTAATGGGTTCCCAGGTTTATATCAGTCTGCAGTAATGAGGTCCCAGGTTTATATCAGTCTGTAATAATGGGGTCCCAGGTTAATATCAGGCTGTAGTAATGGGGTACCAGGTTTATATTGGTCTGTAGTAATGGGGTCCCAGGTTTATATCAGTCTGTAGTAATGGGGTCCCAGGTGTATATCGGTCTGTACTAATGGGGTCCCAGGTTTATATCAGTCTGTAGTAATGGGGTCTCAGGTTTATATCAGTCTGTAGTAATGGGGTCTCAGGTTTATGTCAGTCTGCAGTAATGAGGTCCCAGGTTTATATCAGTCTGTGCTAATGGGGTCTCAGGTTTATATCAGTCTGTATAAATGGGGTCCCAGGTTTATGTCAGTCTGTAGTAATTGGGTCCCAGGTTTATATCAGTCTGTAGTAATTGGGTCCCAGGTTTATATCAGTCTGTAGTAATGGGGTCTCAGGTTTATGTCAGTCCGCAGTAATGGGGTCTCAGGTTTATATCAGTCTGTAGTAATTGGGTCCCAGGTTTATATCAGTCTGTAGTAATTGGGTCCCAGGTTTATATCAGTCTGTAGTAATGGGGTCTCAGGTTTATGTCAGTCCGCAGTAATGGGGTCTCAGTTTTATATCAGTCTGTAGTAATGGGGTCTCAGGTTTATATCAGTCAGTAGTAATGAGGTCCCAGGTTATTATCAGTCTGTAGTTATGGGGTCCCAGGTTTATATCAGTCTGTAGTAATGGGGTCTCAGGTTTCTATCCGTCTGCAGTAATGGGTTCCCAGGCTTATATCAGTCTGTAGCAATGGGGTCTCAGGTTTATATCAGTCTGCAGTAATGGGGTCTCAGGTTTATGTCAGTCTGCAGTAATGGAGTCCCAGGTTTATATCAATCTGTAAAAATGGGGTCCCAGGTTAATATCAGTCTGTAGTTATGGGGTCCCAGGTTTATATCAGTCTGCAGTAATGAGGTCCCAGGTTTATATCAGTCTGTAATAATGGGGTCCCAGGTTTATATCGGTCTGTAATAATGGGGTCCCAGGTTTATATCAGTCTGTCGTAATGGGTTCTCAGGTTTATATCAATCTGTAGAAATGGGGTCCCAGGTTTATATGAATTGATATTATTGGGGTCCCAGGTTAATATCTTTCTGTTATTATGGGGTCTTAGGTTTATATCGATGTGCAGTTATGGGGTCCCAGGTTTATCTCAGTCTGTAGCAATGGGGTCTCAGGTTTATATCAATCTGCAATAATGGGGTCTCAGATTTATATCAGTCTATCGTAATGCGGTCTCAGGTTTATCTCAGTCTGTAGTAATGGTGTCCCAGGTTTATATCAATCTGTAGTAATGGGGTCCCAGGTTTATATCAATTGGTAAAAATGGGGTCCCAGGTTTATATCAATCTGTAAAAATGGTGTCCCGGGTTTATATCAGTCAGTAGTAATGAGGTCCCAGGTTAATATCAGTCTGTATTTATGGGGTCCCAGGTTTATATCAGTCTGTAGTAATGGGGTCACAACGAAAACAAGAAATGCTGGATTCACTCAGCAGGTCTGGCAGCATCTGTGGAAAGAGAAGCAGAGTTAACGTTTCGGATTAGTGACCCTTCTTCGGAACCCGTAGTAATGGGGTCTCAGGTTTATATCAGTCTGTATCAATGGGGTCCCAGGTTTATGTCAGTCTGCAGTAATGGGGTCTCAGGTTTATATCTGTCTGTAGTAATGGGGTCTCAGGTTTATGTCAGTCTGCAGTAATGGGGTCTCAGGTTTATATCAGTCTGTAGTAATGGGGTCTCAGGTTTATATCAGTCAGTAGTAATGAGGTCCCAGGTTAATATCAGTCTGTAGTAATGGGGTCTCAGGTTTATATCAGTCTGTAGTAATGGGTTCTCAGTTTTATATCAGTCTGTAGTAATGGGGTCTCAGGTTTATGTCAGTCTGCAGTAATGGGGTCTCAGGTTTATATCCGTCTGCAGTCATGGGGTCCCAGCTTTATGTCAGTCTGTAGTACTGGGGTCTCAGGTTTATATCAGTCTGTAGTAATGGGGTCTCAGGTTTATATCAATCTGCAATAATGGGGTCTCAGGTTTCTATCAGTCTGCAGTAATGGAGTCCCAGGTTTATATCAATCTGTAAAAATGGGGTCCCAGGTTTATATCAGTCAGTAGTAATGAGGTCCCAGGTTAATATCAGTCTGTAGTTATGGGGTCCCAGGTTTAAATCAGTCTGTGGTAATGGGGTCTCAGGTTTATGTCAGTCTGCAGTAATGAGGTCCCAGGTTTATATCAGTCTGTAGTAATGGGGTCCCAGGTTTATCTCGGTCTGTACTAATGGGGTCCCAGGTTTATATCAGTCTGTAGTAATGGGGTCTCAGGTTTATATCAGTCTGCAGTAATGGGGTCTCAGGTTTATGTCAGTCTGCAGTAATGAGGTCCCAGGTTTATATCAGTCTGTGCTAATGGGGTCTCAGGTTTATATCAGTCTGTATAAATGGGGTCCCAGGTTTATGTCAGTCTGTAGTAATTGGGTCCCAGGTTTATATCAGTCTGTAGTAATTGGGTCCCAGGTTTATATCAGTCTGTAGTAATGGGGTCTCAGGTTTATATCAGTCTGTAGTAATTGGGTCCCAGGTTTATATCAGTCTGTAGTAATGGGGTCTCAGGTTTATGTCAGTCCGCAGTAATGGGGTCTCAGTTTTATATCAGTCTGTAGTAATGGGGTCTCAGGTTTATATCAGTCAGTAGTAATGAGGTCCCAGGTTAATATCAGTCTGTAGTTATGGGGTCCCAGGTTTATATCAGTCTGTAGTAATGGGGTCTCAGTTTTATATCAGTCTGTAGTAATGGGGTCTCAGGTTTCTATCCGTCTGCAGTAATGGGTTCCCAGGTTTATATCAGTCTGTAGCAATGGGGTCTCAGGTTTATATCAGTCTGCAGTAATGGGGTCTCAGGTTTATGTCAGTCTGCAGTAATGGTGTCCCAGGTTTATATCAATCTGTAAAAATGGGGTCCCAGGTTTATATCAGTCAGTAGTAATGAGGTCCCAGGTTAATATCAGTCTGTAGTTATGGGGTCCCAGGTTTATATCAGTCTGTCGTAATGGGGTCTCAGGTTTATGTCAGTCTGCAGTAATGAGGTCCCAGGTTTATATCAGTCTGTAATAATGGGGTCCCAGGTTTATATCGGTCTGTAGTAATGGGGTCCCAGGTTTATATCGGTCTGTACTAATGGGGTCCCAGGTTTATATCAGCCTGCAGTAATGAGGTCCCAGGTTTATATCAGTTTGTAATAATGGGGTCCCAGGTTAATATCAGTCTGTAGTAATGGGGTCCCAGATTTATATCGATCTGTAGTAATGGGGAGGTTTATATCAGTCTGTCGTAATGGGTTCTCAGGTTTATATCAATCTGTAGAAATGGGGTCCCAGGTTTGTATGAATTGATATTATTGGGGTCCCAGGTTAATATCTTTCTGTTATTATGGGGTCTTAGGTTTATATCGATATGCAGTAATGGGGTCCCAGGTTTATCTCAGTCTGTAGTAATGGGGTCTCAGGTTTATATCAGTCTGTAGTAATGGGTTCTCAGTTTTATATCAGTCTGTAGTAATGGGGTCTCATGTTTATGTCAGTCTGCAGTAATGGGGTCTCAGGTTTATATCAGTCTGTAGTAATGGGGTCTCAGGTTTATATCCGTCTGCTGTAATGGGTTCCCAGCTTTATATCAGTCTGTAGTAATGGGGTCTCAGGTTTATATCAGTCTGTAGTAATGGGGTCTCAGGTTTATATCAGTCTGTAGTAATGGGGTCTCAGGTTTATGTCAGTCTGCAGTAATGGAGTCCCAGGTTTATATCAATCTGTAAAAATGGGGTCCCAGGTTTATATCAGTCAGTAGTAATGAGGTCCCAGGTTAATATCAGTCTGTAGTTATGGGGTCCCAGGTTTAAATCAGTCTGTGGTAATGGGGTCTCAGGTTTATGTCAGTCTGCAGTAATGAGGTCCCAGGTTTATATCAGTCTGTAGTAATGGGGTCCCAGGTTTATATCGGTCTGTACTAATGGGGTCCCAGGTTTATATCAGTCTGTAGTAATGGGGTCTCAGGTTTATATCAGTCTGCAGTAATGGGGTCTCAGGTTTATGTCAGTCTGCAGAAATGAGGTCCCAGGTTTATATCTGGTCCAGTCTCTTCCCACCTACATCCGTGACTCTTCTGACGCCCTACGTCATTTTGACAATTTCCAGTTTCCTGGTCCCAACCGCCTCCTCTTCACTATGGACGTCCAATCGCTCTACACCTCCATCCCCCACCAGGATGGTTTGAGGGCTCTCCGCTTCTTCCTGGAACAGAGGCCCAACCAGTCCCCATCCACCACCACCCTCCTCCGCCTGGCTGAACTTGTTCTCACATTGAACAACTTCTCCTTCAACTCCACGCACTTCCTTCAAGTAAAAGGTGTCGCTATGGGTACCCGCATGGGTCCTAGTTATGCCTGTCTTTTTGTGGGATATGTCGAGCATTCTTTGTTCCAGTCCTACTCAGGCCCCCTCCCCCAACTCTTTTTCCGGTACATTGATGACTGTATCGGTGCCGTTTCCTGCTCCCGCCCCGAACTCGAAAACTTTATCAACTTTGCTTCCAATTTCCACCCTTCTCTCACCTTTACATGGTCCATCTCTGACACTTCCCTTCCCTTCCTCGACTTCTCTGTCTCCATCTCTGGGGATAGGTTGTCTACCAATATCCATTATAAGCCCACTGACTCCCACAGCTACCTCGACTACACTTCTTCACACCCTACCTCCTGTAAGGACTCCATTCCATTCTCCCAGTTTCTCCGTCTCCGACGCATCTGCTCTGATGATGCTACCTTCCATGACGGTGCTTCTGATATGACCTCCTTTTTCCTCAACCGAGGATTTCCCCCCACTGTGGTTGACAGGGCCCTCAACCGTGTCCGACCCATTCCCCGCACCTCTACCCTCACCCCTTCCCCTCCCTCCCAGAACCGTGACAGGGTTCCCCTTGTCCTCACTTTTCATCCCACCAGCCTCCATATCCAAAGGATCATCCTCCGCCATTTTCGCCACCTCCAGCGTGATGCCACTACCAGTCGCATCTTCCCCTCCCTTCCCCTGTCAGCATTCCGAAGGGATCGTTCCCTCCGCGACACC
The DNA here is from genome assembly GCF_036365525.1 of Heterodontus francisci. Lineage (NCBI taxonomy): Eukaryota > Metazoa > Chordata > Chondrichthyes > Heterodontiformes > Heterodontidae > Heterodontus > Heterodontus francisci. The sequence continues at coordinate 9,414,348 of NC_090397.1, forward strand.
CTGGTCCACTCCTCCATTACCCCCACCACCTCGTCCCCGTCCCAGGGCACCTTCCCTTGCAATCGCAGGAGGTGTAACACCTGCCCATTTACCTCCTCTCTCCTCACTATCCCAGGCCCCAAACACTCCTTTCAGGTGAAGCAGCGATTTACTTGTACTTCTTTCAATGTAGTATACTGTATTCGCTGCTCACAGTGTGGTCTCCTCTACATTGGGGAGACCAAGCGCAGACTGGGTGACCGCTTTGCGGAACATCTCCGCTCAGTCCGCAAGCAGGACCCTGAGCTTCCGGTTGCTTGCCATTTCAACACTCCCCCCTGCTCTCATGCTCACATCTCTGTCCTGGGATTGCTGCAGTGTTCCAGTGAACATCAACGCAAGCTCGAGGAACAGCATCTCATCTACCGATTAGGCACACTACAGCCTGCCGGACTGAACATTGAGTTCAATAATTTCAGAGCATGACAGCCCCCCACTTTACTTTCATTTTTAGTCATTTTTAGTTAATTTTTCTTCCTTTTTTTTGCATTCCTTTTTACATTTTTTGCATTTATTTCATTTCATCTTAGTTTGTTCAGTTTGCTTACCCACTGTTTTTTTCAGGTTGTTTTTCTTCAGGTTTGCACTTGCTGCTGTTCAATATTCAGTGTATTCACACCTAATCTGTACTAATGCTTTGTCTTTCAACACACCATTAACATATTGTTTGCCTTTGCTCCGTGACCTTTTGGTCAGCTATGTGGCCTGGTCCAATCTGCACCTTCTCCTTTGTTATCTCTTGCCCAACCCCCACCTCACTTGTTTATAATCTGTGACTTTTCTAATATTTGTCAGTTCCGAAGAAGGGTCACTGACCCGAAACGTTAACTCTGCTTCTCTTTCCACAGATGCTGCCAGACCTGCTGAGTGAATCCAGCATTTCTTGTTTTTGTCCCAGGTTTATATCAGTCTGTGCTAATGGGGTCTCAGGTTTATATCAGTCTGTATAAATGGGGTCCCAGGTTTATGTCAGTCTGTAGTAATTGGGTCCCAGGTTTATATCAGTCTGTAGTAATTGGGTCCCAGGTTTATATCAGTCTGTAGTAATGGGGTCTCAGGTTTATGTCAGTCCGCAGTAATGGGGTCTCAGGTTTATATCAGTCTGTAGTAATTGGGTCCCAGGTTTATATCAGTCTGTAGTAATTGGGTCCCAGGTTTATATCAGTCTGTAGTAATGGGGTCTCAGGTTTATGTCAGTCTGCAGTAATGAGGTCCCAGGTTTATATCAGTCTGTAGTAATGGGGTCTCAGGTTTATATCAGTCAGTAGTAATGGGGTCCCAGGTTTATATCAGTCTGCAGTAATGAGGTCCCAGGTTTATATCAGTTTGTAATAATGGGGTCCCAGGTTAATATCAGTCTGTAGTAATGGGGTCCCAGATTTATATCGATCTGTAGTAATGGGGAGGTTTTTATCAGTCTGTCGTAATGGGTTCTCAGGTTTATATCAATCTGTAGAAATGGGGTCCCAGGTTTATATGAATTGATATTATTGGGGTCCCAGGTTAATATCTTTCTGTTATTATGGGGTCTTAGGTTTATATCGATATGCAGTAATGGGGTCCCAGGTTTATCTCAGTCTGTAGCAATGGGGTCTCAGGTTTATATCAATCTGCAATAATGGGGTCTCAGATTTATATCAGTCATTAGTAAGTAGGTCCCAGGTTTCTATCAGTCTGTATAAATGGGGTCTCAGGTTTATATCAGTCTATCGTAATGCGGTCTCAGGTTTATCTCAGTCTGTAGCAATGGGGTCTCAGGTGTACATCAGTCTGTAGTAATGGTGTCCCAGGTTTATATCAATCTGTAGTAATGGGGTCCCAGGTTTATATCAATCTGTAAAAATGGGGTCCCAGGTTTATATCAATCTGTAAAAATGGTGTCCCGGGTTTATATCAGTCAGTAGTAATGAGGTCCCAGGTTAATATCAGTCTGTATTTATGGGGTCCCAGGTTTATATCAGTCTGTAGTAATGGGGTCACAACGAAAACAAGAAATGCTGGATTCACTCAGCAGGTCTGGCAGCATCTGTGGAAAGAGAAGCAGAGTTAACGTTTCGGATTAGTGACCCTTCTTCGGAACCCGTAGTAATGGGGTCTCAGGTTTATATCAGTCTGTATCAATGGGGTCCCAGGTTTATGTCAGTCTGCAGTAATGGGGTCTCAGGTTTATATCTGTCTGTAGTAATGGGGTCTCAGGTTTATGTCAGTCTGCAGTAATGGGGTCTCAGTTTTATATCAGTCTGTAGTAATGGGGTCTCAGGTTTATATCAGTCAGTAGTAATGAGGTCCCAGGTTAATATCAGTCTGTAGTAATGAGGTCCCAGGTTAATATCAGTCTGTAGTAATGGGGTCTCAGGTTTATATCAGTCTGTAGTAATGGGTTCTCAGTTTTATATCAGTCTGTAGTAATGGGGTCTCAGGTTTATGTCAGTCTGCAGTAATGGGGTCTCAGGTTTATATTAGTCTGTAGTAATGGGGTCTCAGGTTTATATCCGTCTGCAGTAATGGGGTCTCAGGTTTATGTCAGTCTGCAGTAATGAGGTCCCAGGTTTATATCAGTCTGTAGTAATGGGGTCCCAGGTTTATATCGGTCTGTACTAATGGGGTCCCAGGTTTATATCAGTCTGTAGTAATGGGGTCTCAGGTTTATATCAGTCTGTAGTAATGGGGTCCCAGGTTTATATCAATCCGTAGTAATGGGGTCTCAGGTTTATATCTGTCTGTAGTAATGGGTTCCCAGGTTTATATCAGTCTGCAGTAATGGGGTCTCAGGTTTATATCTGTCTGTAGTAATGGGTTCCCAGGTTTATATCAGTCTGCAGTAATGAGGTCCCAGGTTTATATCAGTCTGTAATAATGGGGTCCCAGGTTAATATCAGGCTGTAGTAATGGGGTACCAGGTTTATATTGGTCTGTAGTAATGGGGTCCCAGGTTTATATCAGTCTGTAGTAATGAGGTCCCAGGTTTATATCAGTCTGTCGTAATGAGGTTCCAGGTTTATATCAGTCTGCAGTAATGGGTTCTCAGGTTTATATCAATCTGTAGAAATGGGTTCTCAGGTTTATATGAATTGATATTAATGGGGTCCCAGGTTAATATCTTTCTGTAGTAATGGGGTCTCAGGTTTATATCAATTTGCAGTAATGGGGTATCTGGTTCATAACAGTCTGTAGTAATTGGGTCTCAGGTTTATATCAGTCTGTCATAATGCGGTCTCAGGTTTCTATCAGTCTGTAGCAATGGGGTCTCAGGTTTCTATCAATCTGCAGTAATGTGGTCCCAGGTTTATATCAATCTGTAAAAATGGGGTCTCAGGTTTATATCAATCTGTTGAAATGGGGTTTCAGGTTTATATCAGTCTGCAGTAATGGGTTCTCAGGTTTATATCAATCTGTAGTAATGGGGTCCCAGGTTTATATCAATCTGTAGTAATGTGGTCCCAGGTTTATATCAATCTGTAGTAATGTGGTCCCAGGTTTATATCAATCTGTAGTAATGGGATCCCAGGTTTATATCAATCTGTAGTAATGTGGTCCCAGGTTTAGATCAGTCTGTAGTAATGGGATCCCAGGTTTATATCAATCTGTAGTAATGTGGTCCCAGGTTTATATCAATCTGTAGTAATGGGGTCCCAGATTTATATCAATCTGTAAAAATTGGGTCTCAGGTTTATATCAATCTGTTGAAATGGGATCCCAGGTTTATATCAATCTGTAGTAATGTGGTCCCAGGTTTATATCAATCTGTAGTAATGGGGTCCCAGATTTATATCAATCTGTAAAAATTGGGTCTCAGTTTTATATCAATCTGTTGAAATGGGATCTCAGGTTTATATCTATCTGTAGTAATGGGGTCCCAGGTTTATATCAGTCTGTAGTAATGGGATCCCAGGTTTATATCAATCTGTAGTAATGTGGTCCCAGGTTTAGATCAGTCTGTAGTAATGGGATCCCAGGTTTATATCAATCTGTAGTAATGTGGTCCCAGGTTTATATCAATCTGTAGTAATGGGGTCCCAGATTTATAACAATCTGTAAAAATTGGGTCTCAGGTTTATATCAATCTGTTGAAATGGGATCTCAGGTTTATATCAATCTGTTGAAGTGGGGTTTCAGGTTTATATCAATCTGTAGTGATGGGGTCCCAGGTTTATATCAAACTGTAAAAATGGGGTCTCAGGTTTATATCAATCTCTTGAAGTGGGGTTTCAGGTTTATATCAATCTGTTGAAGTGGGGTTTCAGGTTTATATCAATCTGTAGTAATGGGGTCCCAGGTTTATATCAATCTGTAGTAATGGGGTCTCAGGTTTATATCAATCTGTAGTAATGGGGTCCCAGGTTTATATCAATCTGTAGTAATGTGGTCCCAGGTTTATATCAGTCTGTAGTAATGGGGTCCCTGGTTTATATCAGTCTGTAGTAATGGGGTCTCAGGTTTATATCAGTCAGTAGTAATGAGGTCCCAGGTTAATATCAGTCTGTAGAAATGGGTTCTCAGGTTTATATCAATCTGTAGAAATGGGGTCCCAGGTTTATATGAATTGATATTATTGGGGTCCCAGGTTAATATATTTCTGTTATTATGGGGTCTTAGGTTTATATCGATATGCAGTAATGGGGTCCCAGGTTTATCTCAGTCTGTAGCAATGGGGTCTCAGGTTTATATCAATCTGCAATAATGGGGTCTCAGGTTTATATCAGTCATTAGTAATGAGGTCCCAGGTTAATATCAGTCTGTAGTTATGGGGTCTCAGGTTTATATCAGTCTGTATAAATGGGGTCTCAGGTTTATATCAGTCTGTAGCAATGGGGTCTCAGATGTACATCAGTCTGTAGTAATGGTGTCCCAGGTTTATATCAATCTGTAGTAATGGGGTCCCAGGTTTATATCAATCTGTAAAAATGGGATCCCAGGTTTATATCAATCTGTAAAAATGGGGTCCCGGGTTTATATCAGTCAGTAGTAATGAGGTCCCAGGTTAATATCAGTCTGTATTTATGGGGTCCCAGGTTTATATCAGTCTGTAGTAATCGGGTCACAACGAAAACAAGAAATGCTGGATTCACTCAGCAGGTCTGGCAGCATCTGTGGAAAGAGAAGCAGAGTTAACGTTTCGGATTAGTGACCCTTCTTCGGAACCCGTAATAATGGGGTCCCAGGTTTATGTCAGTCTGCAGTAATGGGGTCTCAGGTTTATATCTGTCTGTAGTAATGGGGTCTCAGGTTTATGTCAGTCTGCAGTAATGGGGTCTCAGTTTTATATCAGTCTGTAGTAATGGGGTCTCAGGTTTATATCAGTCAGTAGTAATGAGGTCCCAGGTTAATATCAGTCTGTAGTAATGGGGTCTCAGGTTTATATCAGTCTGTAGTAATGGGTTCTCAGTTTTATATCAGTCTGTAGTAATGGGGTCTCAGGTTTATGTCAGTCTGTAGTAATGGGGTCTCAGGTTTATGTCAGTCTGCAGTAATGGGGACTCAGGTTTATATCAGTCTGTAGTAATGGGGTCTCAGGTTTATGTCAGTCTGCAGTAATGGGGTCTCAGGTTTATATTAGTCTGTAGTAATGGGTTCTCAGTTTTATATCAGTCTGTAGTAATGGGGTCTCAGGTTTATATTAGTCTGTAGTAATGGGGTCTCAGGTTTATATCCGTCTGCAGTAATGGGGTCTCAGGTTTATGTCAGTCTGCAGTAATGAGGTCCCAGGTTTATATCAGTCTGTAGTAATGGGGTCCCAGGTTTATATCGGTCTGTACTAATGGGGTCCCAGGTTTATATCAGTCTGTAGTAATGGGGTCTCAGGCTTATATCAGTCTGTAGTAATGGGGTCCCAGGTTTATATCAATCCGTAGTAATGGGGTCTCAGGTTTATATCTGTCTGTAGTAATGGGATCCCAGGTTTATATCAATCTAGAGTAATGTGGTCCCAGGTTTAGATCAGTCTGTAGTAATGGGATCCCAGGTTTATATCAATCTGTAGTAATGGGGTCCCAGGTTTATGTCAGTCTGTAATAATGGGATCCCAGGTTTATATCAATCTGTAGTAATGGGGTCCCAGGTTTATATCAGTCTGTAGTAATGGGATCCCAGGTTTATATCAATCTAGAGTAATGTGGTCCCAGGTTTAGATCAGTCTGTAGTCATGGGATCCCAGGTTTATATCAATCTGTAGTAATGGGGTCCCAGGTTTATATCAGTCTGTAATAATGGGATCCCAGGTTTATATCAATCTGTAGTAATGGGGTCCCAGGTTTATATCAGTCTGTAGTAATGGGATCCCAGGTTTATATCAATCTGGAGTCATGTGGTCCCAGGTTTAGATCAGTCTGTAGTAATGGGATCCCAGTTTTATATCAATCTGTGGTAATGTGGTCCCAGGTTTTTATCAATCTGTAGTAATGGGGTCCCAGATTTATCTCAATCTGTAAAAATTGGGTCTCAGGTTTATATCAATCTGTTGAAATGGGATCTCAGGTTTATATCAATCTGTTGAAGTGGGGTTTCAGGTTTATATCAATCTGTAGTAATGGGGTCCCAGGTTTATATCAAACTGTAAAAATGGGGTCTCAGGTTTATATCAATCTCTTGAAGTGGGGTTTCAGGTTTATATCAATCTGTAGTAATGCTGTCCCAGGTTTATATCAATCTGTAGTAATGTGGTCCCAGGTTTATATCAATCTGTAGTAATGGGGTCCCAGGTTTATATCAATCTGTAAAAATGGGGTCCCAGGTTTATATCAATCTGTAGTAATGTGGTCCCAGGTTTATATCAGTCTGTAGTAATGGGGTCCCTGGTTTATATCAGTCTGTAGTGATGGGGTCTCAGGTTTATATCAGTCTGTGGTAATGTGCTCTCAGGTTTCTATCAGTCTGTAGCAATGGGGTCTCAGGTGTACATCAGTCTGTAGTAATGGGGTCCCAGGTTTATATCAATCTGCAATAATGGGGTTTCAGGTTAATGTCAGTCTGCAGTAATGGAGTCCCAGGTTTATATCAATCTGTAAAAATGGGGTCCCAGGTTTATATCAGTCAGTAGTAATGAGGTCCCAGGTTAATATCAGTCTGTAGTTATGGGGTCCCAGGTTTAAATCAGTCTGTGGTAATGGGGTCTCAGGTTTATGTCAGTCTGCAGTAATGAGGTCCCAGGTTTATATCAGTCTGTAATAATGGGGTCCCAGGTTTATATCAGTCTGTAGTAATGGGGTCTCAGGTTTATATCAATCTGGAGTCATGTGGTCCCAGGTTTATATCAATCTGTAGTAATGGGGTCCCAGTTTTATATCAATCTGTGGTAATGTGGTCCCAGGTTTTTATCAATCTGTAGTAATGGGGTCCCAGATTTATCTCAATCTGTAAAAATTGGGTCTCAGGTTTATATCAATCTGTTGAAATGGGATCTCAGGTTTATATCAATCTGTTGAAGTGGGGTTTCAGGTTTATATCAATCTGTAGTAATGGGGTCCCAGGTTTATATCAAACTGTAAAAATGGGGTCTCAGGTTTATATCAATCTCTTGAAGTGGGGTTTCAGGTTTATATCAATCTGTAGTAATGTGGTCCCAGGTTTATATCAATCTGTAGTAATGGGGTCCCAGGTTTATATCAATCTGTAAAAATGGGGTCCCAGGTTTATATCAATCTGTAGTAATGTGGTCCCAGGTTTATATCAATCTGTAGTAATGGGGTCCCAGGTTTATATCAATCTGTAAAAATGGGGTCCCAGGTTTATATCAATCTGTCGCAATGAGGTCCCAGGTTTATATCAATCTGTCGCAATGTGGTCCCAGGTTTATATCAGTCTGTAGTAATGGGGTCCCTGGTTTATATCAGTCTGTAGTGATGGGGTCTCAGGTTTATATCAGTCTGTCGTAATGTGCTCTCAGGTTTCTATCAGTCTGTAGCAATGGGGTCTCAGGTGTACATCAGTCTGTAGTAATGGGGTGCCAGGTTTATATCAATCTGTAGAAATGGGTTCTTATGTTTATATCAATCTGTAGAAATGGGGTCCCAGGTTTATATCAGTCTGTAGTTATGGGGTCCCAGGTTTAAATCAGTCTGTGGTAATGGGGTCTCAGGTTTATGTCAGTCTGCAGTAATGAGGTCCCAGGTTTATATCAGTCTGTAGTAATGGGGTCTCAGGATTATATCAGTCTGTAGTAATGGGGTCCCAGGTTTATATCTGTCTGTAGTAATGGGTTCCCAGTTTTATATCAGTCTGCAGTAATGAGGTCCCAGGTTTATATCAGTCTGTAATAATGGGGTCCCAGGTTAATATCGGTCTGTACCAATGGGGTCCCAGGTTTATATCGGTCTGTAGTGATGGGGTCTCAGGTTTATATCAGTCTGTCGTAATGCGCTGTCAGGTTTCTATCAGTCTGTAGCAATGGGGTCTCAGGTGTACATCAGTCTGTAGTAATGGGGTCCCAGGTTTATATCAATCTGCAATAATGGGGTTTCAGGTTAATGTCAGTCTGCAGTAATGGAGTCCCAGGTTTATATCAATCTGTAAAAATGGGGTCCCAGGTTTATATCAGTCAGTAGTAGTGAGGTCCCAGGTTAATATCAGTCTGTAGTTATGGGGTCCCAGGTTTAAATCAGTCTGTGGTAATGGGGTCTCAGGTTTATGTCAGTCTGCAGTAGAGGTCCCAGGTTTATATCAGTCTGTAATAATGGGGTCCCAGGTTTATATCAGTCTGTAGTAATGGTGTCTCAGGTTTATATCAATCTGTAGTAATGAGGTCCCAGGTTTATATCAGTCTGTAGTAATGGGGTCCCAGGTTTATATCAGTCTGCAGTAATGAGGTCCCAGGTTTATATCAGTCTGTAATAATGGGGTCCCAGGTTAATATCAGGCTGTAGTAATGGGGTACCAGGTTTATATTGGTCTGTAGTAATGGGGTCCCAGGTTTATATCAGTCTGTAGTAATGAGGTCCCAGGTTTATATCAGTCTGTCGTAATGAGGTTCCAGGTTTATATCAGTCTGCAGTAATGGGTTCTCAGGTTTATATCAATCTGTAGAAATGGGTTCTCAGGTTTATATGAATTGATATTAATGGGGTCCCAGGTTAATATCTTTCTGTAGTAATGGGGTCTCAGGTTTATATCAATTTGCAGTAATGGGGTATCTGGTTCATAACAGTCTGTAGTAATTGGGTCTCAGGTTTATATCAGTCTGTCATAATGCGGTCTCAGGTTTCTATCAGTCTGTAGCAATGGGGTCTCAGGTTTCTATCAATCTGCAGTAATGTGGTCCCAGGTTTATATCAATCTGTAAAAATGGGGTCTCAGGTTTATATCAATCTGTTGAAATGGGGTTTCAGGTTTATATCAGTCTGCAGTAATGGGTTCTCAGGTTTATATCAATCTGTAGTAATGGGGTCCCAGGTTTATATCAGTCTGTAATAATGGGATCCCAGGTTTATATCAATCTGTAGTAATGTGGTCCCAGGTTTATATCAATCTGTAGTAATGGGATCCCAGGTTTATATCAATCTGTAGTAATGTGGTCCCAGGTTTAGATCAGTCTGTAGTAATGGGATCCCAGGTTTATATCAATCTGTAGTAATGTGGTCCCAGGTTTATATCAATCTGTAGTAATGGGGTCCCAGATTTATATCAATCTGTAAAAATTGGGTCTCAGGTTTATATCAATCTGTTGAAATGGGATCCCAGGTTTATATCAATCTGTAGTAATGTGGTCCCAGGTTTATATCAATCTGTAGTAATGGGGTCCCAGATTTATATCAATCTGTAAAAATTGGGTCTCAGGTTTATATCAATCTGTTGAAATGGGATCTCAGGTTTATATCTATCTGTAGTAATGGGGTCCCAGGTTTATATCAGTCTGTAGTAATGGGATCCCAGGTTTATATCAATCTGTAGTAATGTGGTCCCAGGTTTAGATCAGTCTGTAGTAATGGGATCCCAGGTTTATATCAATCTGTAGTAATGTGGTCCCAGGTTTATATCAATCTGTAGTAATGGGGTCCCAGATTTATAACAATCTGTAAAAATTGGGTCTCAGGTTTATATCAATCTGTTGAAATGGGATCTCAGGTTTATATCAATCTGTTGAAGTGGGGTTTCAGGTTTATATCAATCTGTAGTAATGGGGTCCCAGGTTTATATCAAACTGTAAAAATGGGGTCTCAGGTTTATATCAATCTCTTGAAGTGGGGTTTCAGGTTTATATCAATCTGTTGAAGTGGGGTTTCAGGTTTATATCAATCTGTAGTAATGGGGTCCCAGGTTTATATCAATCTGTAGTAATGGGGTCTCAGGTTTATATCAATCTGTAGTAATGGGGTCCCAGGTTTATATCAATCTGTAGTAATGTGGTCCCAGGTTTATATCAGTCTGTAGTAATGGGGTCTCAGGTTTATATCAGTCAGTAGTAATGAGGTCCCAGGTTAATATCAGTCTGTAGCAATGGGGTCTCAGGTTTATATCAGTCTGCAGTAATGGGGTCTCAGGTTTATGTCAGTCTGCAGTAATGGAGTCCCAGGTTTATATCAATCTGGAAAAATGGGGTCCCAGGCTTATATCAGTCAGTAGTAATGAGGTCCCAGGTTAATATCAGTCTGTAGTTATGGGGTCCCAGGTTTATATCAGTCTGTCGTAATGGGGTCTCAGGTTTATGTCAGTCTGCAGTAATGAGGTCCCAGGTTGATATCAGTCTGTACTAATGGGGTCCCAGGTTTATATCAGTCTGCAGTAATGAGGTCCCAGGTTTATATCAGTTTGTAATAATGGGGTCCCAGGTTAATATCAGTCTGTAGTAATGGGGTCCCAGATTTATATCGATCTGTAGTAATGGGGAGGTTTATATCAGTCTGTAGTAATGGGTTCTCAGGTTTATATCAATCTGTAGAAATGGGGTCCCAGGTTTATATGAATTGATATTATTGGGGTCCCAGGTTAATATATTTCTGTTATTATGGGGTCTTAGGTTTATATCGATATGCAGTAATGGGGTCCCAGGTTTATCTCAGTCTGTAGCAATGGGGTCTCAGGTTTATATCAATCTGCAATAATGGGGTCTCAGGTTTATATCAGTCATTAGTAATGAGGTCCCAGGTTAATATCAGTCTGTAGTTATGGGGTCTCAGGTTTATATCAGTCTGTATAAATGGGGTCTCAGGTTTATATCAGTCTGTAGCAATGGGGTCTCAGATGTACATCAGTCTGTAGTAATGGTGTCCCAGGTTTATATCAATCTGTAGTAATGGGGTCCCAGGTTTATATCAATCTGTAAAAATGGGATCCCAGGTTTATATCAATCTGTAGTAATGAGGTCCCAGGTTAATATCAGTCTGTATTTATGGGGTCCCAGGTTTATATCAGTCTGTAGTAATCGGGTCACAACGAAAACAAGAAATGCTGGATTCACTCAGCAGGTCTGGCAGCATCTGTGGAAAGAGAAGCAGAGTTAACGTTTCGGATTAGTGACCCTTCTTCGGAACCCGTAGTAATGGGGTCTCAGGTTTATATCAGTCTGTATCAATGGGGTCCCAGGTTTATGTCAGTCTGCAGTAATGGGGTCTCAGTTTTATATCAGTCTGTAGTAATGGGGTCTCAGGTTTATATCCGTCAGTAGTAATGAGGTCCCAGGTTAATATCAGTCTGTAGTAATGGGGTCTCAGGTTTATATCAGTCTGTAGTAATGGGGTCTCAGATTTATGTCAGTCTGCAGTAATGGGGTCTCAGGTTTATATTAGTCTGTAGTAATGGGGTCTCAGGTTTATATCCGTCTGCAGTAATGGGGTCTCAGGTTTATGTCAGTCTGCAGTAATGAGGTCCCAGGTTTATATCAGTCTGTAGTAATGGGGTCCCAGGTTTATATCGGTCTGTACTAATGGGGTCCCAGGTTTATATCAGTCTGTGGTAATGGGGTCTCAGGTTTATATCAGTCTGTAGTAATGGGGTCCCAGGTTTATATCAATCCGTAGTAATGGGGTCTCAGGTTTATATCTGTCTGTAGTAATGGGTTCCCAGGTTTATATCAGTCTGCAGTAATGGGGTCTCAGGTTTATATCTGTTTGTAGTAATGGGTTCCCAGGTTTATATCAGTCTGCAGTAATGAGGTCCCAGGTTTATATCAGTCTGTAATAATGGGGTCCCAGGTTAATATCAGGCTGTAGTAATGGGGTACCAGGTTTATATTGGTCTGTAGTAATGGGGTCCCAGGTTTATATCAGTCTGTAGTAATGAGGTCCCAGGTTTATATCAGTCTGTCGTAATGAGGTTCCAGGTTTATATCAGTCTGCAGTAATGGGTTCTCAGGTTTATATCAATGTGTAGAAATGGGTTCTCAGGTTTATATGAATTGATATTAATGGGGTCCCAGGTTAATATCTTTCTGTAGTAATGGGGTCTCAGGTTTATATCAATTTGCAGTAATGGGGTATCTGGTTCATAACAGTCTGTAGTAATTGGGTCTCAGGTTTATATCAGTCTGTCATAATGCGGTCTCAGGTTTCTATCAGTCTGTAGCAATGGGGTCTCAGGTTTCTATCAATCTGCAGTAATGTGGTCCCAGGTTTATATCAATCTGTAAAAATGGGGTCTCAGGTTTATATCAATCTGTTGAAATGGGGTTTCAGGTTTATATCAGTCTGCAGTAATGGGTTCTCAGGTTTATATCAATCTGTAGTAATGGGGTCCCAGGTTTATATCAGTCTGTAATAATGGGATCCCAGGTTTATATCAATCTGTAGTAATGTGGTCCCAGGTTTATATCAATCTGTAGTAATGGGATCCCAGGTTTATATCAATCTGTAGTAATGTGGTCCCAGGTTTAGATCAGTCTGTAGTAATGGGATCCCAGGTTTATATCAATCTGTAGTAATGTGGTCCCAGGTTTATATCAATCTGTAGTAATGGGATCCCAGGTTTATATCAATCTGTAGTAATGTGGTCCCAGGTTTAGATCAGTCTGTAGTAATGGGATCCCAGGTTTATATCAATCTGTAGTAATGTGGTCCCAGGTTTATATCAATCTGTAGTAATGGGGTCCCAGATTTATATCAATCTGTAAAAATTGGGTCTCAGGTTTATATCAATCTGCAGTAATGGGGTCTCAGGTTTATATCAATTTGCAGTAATGGGGTCCCAGTTTTATATGAATTGATATTAATGGGGTCCCAGGTTAATATCTTCCTGTAGTAATGGGGTCTCAGGTTTATATCAGTCTGTCGTAATGCGGTCTCAGGTTTATATCAGTCTGCAGTAATGGGTTCTCAGGTTTATATCAGTCTGTAGTAATGGGATCCCAGGTTTATATCAATCTGTAGTAATGTGTTCCCAGGTTTATATCAATCTGTAGTAATGGGGTCCCAGGTTTATATTGGTCTGTAGTAATGGGGTCCCAGGTTTATATCAGTCTGTAGTAATGAGGTTCCAGGTTTATATCAGTCTGCAGTAATGGGTTCTCAGGTTTATATCAATCTGTAGAAATGGGTTCTCAGGTTTATATGAATTGATATTAATGGGGTCCCAGGTTAATATCTTTCTGTAGTAATGGGGTCTCAGGTTTATATCAATTTGCAGTAATGGGGTATCTGGTTCATAACAGTCTGTAGTAATTGGGTCTCAGGTTTATATCAGTCTGTCATAATGCGGTCTCAGGTTTCTATCAGTCTGTAGCAATGGGGTCTCAGGTTTCTATCAATCTGCAGTAATGTGGTCCCAGGTCTATATCAATCTGTAAAAATGGGGTCTCAGGTTTATATCAATCTGTTGAAATGGGGTTTCAGGTTTATATCAGTCTGCAGTAATGGGTTCTCAGGTTTATATCAATCTGTAGTAATGGGGTCCCAGGTTTATATCAGTCTGTAATAATGGGATCCCAGGTTTATATCAATCTGTAGTAATGTGGTCCCAGGTTTATATCAATCTGTAGTAATGGGATCCCAGGTTTATATCAATCTGTAGTAATGTGGTCCCAGGTTTAGATCAGTCTGTAGTAATGGGATCCCAGGTTTATATCAATCTGTAGTAATGTGGTCCCAGGTTTATATCAATCTGTAGTAATGGGGTCCCAGATTTATATCAATCTGTAAAAATTGGGTCTCAGGTTTATATCAATCTGTTGAAATGGGATCCCAGGTTTATATCAATCTGTAGTAATGTGGTCCCAGGTTTATATCAATCTGTAGTAATGGGGTCCCAGATTTATATCAATCTGTAAAAATTGGGTCTCAGGTTTATATCAATCTGTTGAAATGGGATCTCAGGTTTATATCTATCTGTAGTAATGGGGTCCCAGGTTTATATCAGTCTGTAGTAATGGGATCCCAGGTTTATATCAATCTGTAGTAATGTGGTCCCAGGTTTAGATCAGTCTGTAGTAATGGGATCCCAGGTTTATATCAATCTGTAGTAATGTGGTCCCAGGTTTATATCAATCTGTAGTAATGGGGTCCCAGATTTATATCAATCTGTAAAAATTGGGTCTCAGGTTTATATCAATCTGTTGAAATGGGATCTCAGGTTTATATCAATCTGTTGAAGTGGGGTTTCAGGTTTATATCAATCTGTAGTAATGGGGTCCCAGGTTTATATCAAACTGTAAAAATGGGGTCTCAGGTTTATATCAATCTCTTGAAGTGGGGTTTCAGGTTTATATCAATCTGTTGAAGTGGGGTTTCAGGTTTATATCAATCTGTAGTAATGGGGTCCCAGGTTTATATCAAACTGTAAAAATGGGGTCTCAGGTTTATATCAATCTCTTGAAGTGGGGTTTCAGGTTTATATCAATCTGTAGTAATGGTGTCCCAGGTTTATATCAATCTGTAGTAATGTGGTCCCAGGTTTATATCAATCTGTAGTAATGGGGTCCCAGGTTTATATCAATCTGTAAAAATGGGGTCCCAGGTTTATATCAATCTGTAGTAATGTGGTCCCAGGTTTATATCAGTCTGTAGTAATGGGGTCCCTGGTTTATATCAGTCTGTAGTAATGGGGTCTCAGGTTTATATCAGTCAGTAGTAATGAGGTCCCAGGTTAATATCAGTCTGTAGCAATGGGGTCTCAGGTTTATATCAGTCTGCAGTAATGGGGTCTCAGGTTTATGTCAGTCTGCAGTAATGGAGTCCCAGGTTTATATCAATCTGGAAAAATGGGGTCCCAGGCTTATATCAGTCAGTAGTAATGAGGTCCCAGGTTAATATCAGTCTGTAGTTATGGGGTCCCAGGTTTATATCAGTCTGTCGTAATGGGGTCTCAGGTTTATGTCAGTCTGCAGTAATGAGGTCCCAGGTTGATATCAGTCTGTACTAATGGGGTCCCAGGTTTATATCAGTCTGCAGTAATGAGGTCCCAGGTTTATATCAGTTTGTAATAATGGGGTCCCAGGTTAATATCAGTCTGTAGTAATGGGGTCCCAGATTTATATCGATCTGTAGTAATGGGGAGGTTTATATCAGTCTGTAGTAATGGGTTCTCAGGTTTATATCAATCTGTAGAAATGGGGTCCCAGGTTTATATGAATTGATATTATTGGGGTCCCAGGTTAATATATTTCTGTTATTATGGGGTCTTAGGTTTATATCGATATGCAGTAATGGGGTCCCAGGTTTATCTCAGTCTGTAGCAATGGGGTCTCAGGTTTATATCAATCTGCAATAATGGGGTCTCAGGTTTATATCAGTCATTAGTAATGAGGTCCCAGGTTAATATCAGTCTGTAGTTATGGGGTCTCAGGTTTATATCAGTCTGTATAAATGGGGTCTCAGGTTTATATCAGTCTGTAGCAATGGGGTCTCAGATGTACATCAGTCTGTAGTAATGGTGTCCCAGGTTTATATCAATCTGTAGTAATGGGGTCCCAGGTTTATATCAATCTGTAAAAATGGGATCCCAGGTTTATATCAATCTGTAAAAATGGGGTCCCGGGTTTATATCAGTCAGTAGTAATGAGGTCCCAGGTTAATATCAGTCTGTATTTATGGGGTCCCAGGTTTATATCAGTCTGTAGTAATCGGGTCACAACGAAAACAAGAAATGCTGGATTCACTCAGCAGGTCTGGCAGCATCTGTGGAAAGAGAAGCAGAGTTAACGTTTCGGATTAGTGACCCTTCTTCGGAACCCGTAGTAATGGGGTCTCAGGTTTATATCAGTCTGTATCAATGGGGTCCCAGGTTTATGTCAGTCTGCAGTAATGGGGTCTCAGTTTTATATCAGTCTGTAGTAATGGGGTCTCAGGTTTATATCAGTCAGTAGTAATGAGGTCCCAGGTTAATATCAGTCTGTAGTAATGGGGTCTCAGGTTTATATCAGTCTGTAGTAATGGGGTCTCAGGTTTATGTCAGTCTGCAGTAATGGGGTCTCAGGTTTATATTAGTCTGTAGTAATGGGGTCTCAGGTTTATATCCGTCTGCAGTAATGGGGTCTCAGGTTTATGTCAGTCTGCAGTAATGAGGTCCCAGGTTTATATCAGTCTGTAGTAATGGGGTCCCAGGTTTATATCGGTCTGTACTAATGGGGTCCCAGGTTTATATCAGTCTGTAGTAATGGGGTCTCAGGTTTATATCAGTCTGTAGTAATGGGGTCCCAGGTTTATATCAATCCGTAGTAATGGGGTCTCAGGTTTATATCTGTCTGTAGTAATGGGTTCCCAGGTTTATATCAGTCTGCAGTAATGGGGTCTCAGGTTTATATCTGTTTGTAGTAATGGGTTCCCAGGTTTATATCAGTCTGCAGTAATGAGGTCCCAGGTTTATATCAGTCTGTAATAATGGGGTCCCAGGTTAATATCAGGCTGTAGTAATGGGGTACCAGGTTTATATTGGTCTGTAGTAATGGGGTCCCAGGTTTATATCAGTCTGTAGTAATGAGGTCCCAGGTTTATATCAGTCTGTCGTAATGAGGTTCCAGGTTTATATCAGTCTGCAGTAATGGGTTCTCAGGTTTATATCAATGTGTAGAAATGGGTTCTCAGGTTTATATGAATTGATATTAATGGGGTCCCAGGTTAATATCTTTCTGTAGTAATGGGGTCTCAGGTTTATATCAATTTGCAGTAATGGGGGATCTGGTTCATAACAGTCTGTAGTAATTGAGTCTCAGGTTTATATCAGTCTGTCATAATGCGGTCTCAGGTTTCTATCAGTCTGTAGCAATGGGGTCTCAGGTTTCTATCAATCTGCAGTAATGTGGTCCCAGGTTTATATCAATCTGTTGAAATGGGGTTTCAGGTTTATATCAGTCTGCAGGAATGGGTTCTCAGGTTTATATCAATTAGTAGTAATGGGGTCCCAGGTTTATATCAGTCTGTAATAATGGGATCCCAGGTTTATATCAATCTGTAGTAATGTGGTCCCAGGTTTATATCAGTCTGTAATAATGGGATCCCAGGTTTATATCAATCTGTAGTAATGGGGTCCCAGGTTTATGTCAGTCTGTAATAATGGGATCCCAGGTTTATATCAATCTGTAGTAATGGGGTCCCAGGTTTATATCAGTCTGTAGTAATGGGATCCCAGGTTTATATCAATCTGGAGTCATGTGGTCCCAGGTTTAGATCAGTCTGTAGTAATGGGATCCCAGGTTTATATCAATCTGTAGTAATGGGGTCCCAGGTTTATATCAGTCTGTAATAATGGGATCCCAGGTTTATATCAATCTGTAGTAATGGGGTCCCAGGTTTATATCAGTCTGTAGTAATGGGATCCCAGGTTTATATCAATCTGTTGAAGTGGGGTTTCAGGTTTATATCAATCTGTAGTAATGGGGTCCCAGGTTTATATCAAACTGTAAAAATGGGGTCTCAGGTTTATATCAATCTCTTGAAGTGGGGTTTCAGGTTTATATCAATCTGTAGTAATGCTGTCCCAGGTTTATATCAATCTGTAGTAATGTGGTCCCAGGTTTATATCAATCTGTAGTAATGGGGTCCCAGGTTTATATCAATCTGTAAAAATGGGGTCCCAGGTTTATATCAATCTGTCGCAATGTGGTCCCAGGTTTATATCAGTCTGTAGTAATGGGGTCCCTGGTTTATATCAATCTGTAAAAATGGGGTCTCAGGTTTATATCAGTCTGTAGTTATGGGGTCCCAGGTTTATATCAGTCTGTCGTAATGGGGTCTCAGGTTTATATCAGTCTGTATAAATGGGGTCCCAGGTTTATGTCAGTCTGCAGTAATGGGGTCTCAGGTTTATATCAGTCTGTAGTAATTGGGTCCCAGGTTTATATCAGTCTGTAGTACTGGGGTCTCAGGTTTATATCAGTCTGTAGTAATGGGGTCTCAGGTTTATGACAGTCTGCAGTAATGGGGTCTCAGTTTTATATCAGTCTGTAGTAATGGGGTCTCAGGTTTATATCAATCTGCAGTCATGGGTTCCCAGGTTTATATCAGTCTGCAGCAATGAGGTCCCAGGTTTATATCAGTTTGTAATAATGGGGTCCCAGGTTAATATCAGTCTGTAGTAATGGGGTCCCAGGATTATATCGGTCTGTGGTAATGGGGTCCCAGGTTTATATTGGTCTGTAGTAATGGGGTCCCAGGTTTATATCAGTCTGTCATAATGAGGTCCCAGGTTTATATCAGTCTGCAGTAATGGGTTCTCAGGTTTATATCAATCTGTAGAAATGGGGTCCCAGTTTTATATGAATTGATATTAATGGGGTCCCAGGTTAATATCTTTCTGTAGTAATGGGGTCTCAGGTTCATATCAATTTGCAGTAATGGGGTCCCAGTTTTATATGAATTGATATTAATGGGGTCCCAGGTTAATATCTTTCTGTAGTAATGGGGTCTCAGGTTTATATCAGTCTGTCGTAATGCGGTCTCAGGTTTATATCAGTCTGCAGTAATGAGGTCCCAGGTTAATATCAATCTGTAGTTATGGGGTCCCAGGTTTATATCAGCCTGTAGTAATGGGGTCTCAGGTTTCTATCAGTCTGTAGCAATGGGGTCTCAGGTGTACATCAGTCTGTAGTAATGGGGTGCCAGGTTTATCTCAATCTGCAATAATCGGGTCTCAGGTTTATATCAGCCTGCAGTAATGGGTTCTCAGGTTTATATCAATCTGTAGAAATGGGTTCTTATGTTGATATCAATCTGTAGAAATGGGTTCTTATGTTTATATCAGTCAGTAGTAATGAGGTCCCAGGTTAATATCAGTCTGTAGTAATGGGGTCTCAGGTTTACGTCAGTCTGCAGTAATGAGGTCCCAGGTTTATATCAGTCTGTAATAATGGGGTCCCAGGTTTATATCAGTCTGTAGTAATGGGGTCTCAGGATTATATCAGTCTGTAGTAATGGGGTCCCAGGTTTATATCAATCTGTAGTAATGGGGTCTCAGGTTTATATCTGTCTGTAGTAATGGGTTCCCAGTTTTATATCAGTCTGCAGTAATGAGGTCCCAGGTTTATATCAGTCTGTAATAATGGGGTCCCAGGTTAATATCGGTCTGTACTAATGGGGTCCCAGGTTTATATCAGTCTGTAGTAATGGGGTCTCAGGTTTATATCAGTCTGTAGTAATGGGGTCCCAGGTTTATATCAGTCTGTAGTAATGGGGTCTCAGGTTTATATCTGTCTCTAGTAATGGGTTCCCAGGTTTATATCAGTCTGCATTAATGAGGTTCCAGGTTTATATCAATCTGTAATAATGGGGTCCCAGGTTAATATCGGTCTGTGGTAATGGGGTCCCAGGTTTATATCGGTCTGTAGTAATGAGGTCCCAGGTTTATCTCAGTCTGTAGCAATGGGGTCTCAGGTGTACATCAGTCTGTCGTAATGGGGTCTCAGGTTTATATCAATCTGCAGTAATGGGGTCTCAGGTTTATATCAATTTGCAGTAATGGGGTCCCAGTTTTATATGAATTGATATTAATGGGGTCCCAGGTTAATATCTTTCTGTAGTAATGGGGTCTCAGGTTTATATCAGTCTGTCGTAATGCGGTCTCAGGTTTATATCAGTCTGCAGTAATGGGTTCTCAGGTTTATATCAGTCTGTAGTAATGGGATCCCAGGTTTATATCAATCTGTAGTAATGTGTTCCCAGGTTTATATCAATCTGTAGTAATGGGGTCCCAGGTTTATATCAATCTGTAAAAATGGGGTCCCAGGTTTATATCAATCTGTAGTAATGTGGTCCCAGGTTTCTATCAGTCTGTAGTAATGGGATCCCAGATTTATATCAATCTGTAGTAATGTGGTCCCAGGTTTATATCAATCTGTAGTAATGGGGTCCCAGGTTTATATCAATCTGTAAAATTGGGGTCCCAGGTTTATATCAATCTGTAGTAATGTGGTCCCAGGTTTATATCAGTCTGTAGTAATGGGATCCCAGGTTTATATCAATCTGTAGTAATGTGGTCCCAGGTTTTTATCAATCTGTATTAATGGGGTCCCAGATTTATATCAATCTGTAGAAATGGGGTCCCAGGTTTGTATCAGTCTGTAGTAATGGGGTCTCAGGTCTATATCAATCTGTAGTAATGGGGTCTCAGGTTTATATCAATCTGCAGTAATGGGGTCTCAGGTTTATATCAATCTGTAGTAATGGGGTCCCAGCTTTATATCAATCTGTACAAATGGGGTCTCAGGTTTATATCAGTCAGTAGTAATGAGGTCCCAGGTTAATATCAGTCTGTAGTTGTGGGGTCCCAGGTTTATATCAGTCTGTAGTAATGGGGTCTCAGGTTTATATCAGTCTGTAGTTATGGGGTCCCAGGTTTATATCAGTCTGTAGTAATGGGGTCCCAGGTTTATATCAATCTGCAATAATGGGGTCCCAGGTTTATATCAGTCTGTAGTAATGGGATCCCAGGTTTATATGAATCTGTAGTAATGTGGTCCCAGGTTTATATCAATCTGTAGTAATGGGGTCCCAGGTTTATATCAATCTGTAAAAATGGGGTCTCAGGTTTATATCAGTCTGTAGTTATGGGGTCCCAGGTTTATATCAGTCTGTCGTAATGGGGTCTCAGGTTTATATCAGTCTGTATAAATGGGGTCCCAGGTTTATGTCAGTCTGCAGTAATGGGGTCTCAGGTTTATATCAGTCTGTAGTAATTGGGTCCCAGGTTTATGTCAGTCTGCAGTAATGGGGTCTCAGGTTTATGTCAGTCTGCAGTAATGGGGTCTCAGTTTTATATCAGTCTGTAGTAATGGGGTCTCTGGTTTATATCAGTCTGCAGTAATGGGGTCTCAGGTTTATATCAGTCTGTAGTAATGGGGTCTCAGGTTTATTTCAGTCTGCAGTAATGGGGTCTCAGGTTTATGTCAGTCTGCAGTAATGGGGTCTCAGGTTTATGTCAGTCTGCAGTAATGGGGACTCAGGTTTATATCAGTCTGTAGTACTGGGGTCTCAGGTTTATATCAGTCTGTAGTAATGGGGTCTCAGGTTAATGTCAGTCTGCAGTAATGGGGTCTCAGGTTTATGTCAGTCTGCAGTAATGGGGTCTCAGGTTTATATCAGTCTGCAGTAATGGGGTCTCTGGTTTATATCAGTCTGCAGTAATGGGGTCTCAGGTTTATGTCAGTCTGCAGTAATGGGGTCTCAGTTTTATATCAGTCTGTAGTAATGGGGTCTCAGGTTTATATCAGTCAGTAGTAATGAGGTCCCAGGTTAATATCAGTCTGTAGTTATGGGGTCCCAGGTTTATATCAGTCTGTAGTAATGGGGTCTCAGGTTTATATCAGTCTGTAGTAATGGGGTCTCAGTTTTATATCAATCTGTAGTAATGGGGTCTCAGGTTTATATCAATCTGTAAAAATGGGGTCTCAGGTTTATATCAATCTGTAGAAATGGGGTTTCAGGTTTATATCAGTCTGCAGTAATGGGGTCTCAGGTTTATATCAGTCAGTAGTAATGAGGTCCCAGGTTAATATCAGTCTGTAGTTATGGGGTCCCAGGTTTATATCAGTCTGTAGTAATGGGGTCCCAGCTTTATATCAATCTGTAAAAATGGGGTCTCAGGTTTATATCAGTCAGTAGTAATGAGGTCCCAGGTTAATATCAGTCTGTAGTAATGGGGTCTCAGGTTTATATCAGTCTGTAGTTATGGGGTCCCAGGTTTATATCAGTCTGTAGTAATGGGGTCCCAGGTTTATATCAATCTGCAATAATGGGGTCCCAGGTTTATATCAGTCTGTAGTAATGGGATCCCAGGTTTATAGGAATCTGTAGTAATGTGGTCCCAGGTTTATATCAATCTGTAGTAATGGGGTCTCAGGTTTATATCAATCTGTAGTAATGGGGTCCTAGGTTTATATCAATCTGTAAAAATGGGGTCTCAGGTTTATATCAGTCTGTAGTTATGGGGTCCCAGGTTTATATCAGTCTGTCGTAATGGGGTCTCAGGTTTATATCAGTCTGTATAAATGGGGTCCCAGGTTTATGTCAGTCTGCAGTAATGGGGTCTCAGGTTTATATCAGTCTGTAGTAATTGGGTCCCAGGTTTATATCAGTCTGTAGTACTGGGGTCTCAGGTTTATATCAGTCTGTAGTAATGGGGTCTCAGGTTTATGTCAGTCTGCAGTAATGGGGTCTCAGGTTTATGACAGTCTGCAGTAATGGGGTCTCAGTTTTATATCAGTCTGTAGTAATGGGGTCTCTGGTTTATATCAGTCTGCAGTAATGGGGTCTCAGGTTTATATAAGTCTGTAGTAATGGGGTCTCAGGTTTATTTCAGTCTGCAGTAATGGGGTCTCAGGTTTATGTCAGTCTGCAGTAATGGGGTCTCAGGTTTATGTCAGTCTGCAGTAATGGGGACTCAGGTTTATATCAGTCTGTAGTACTGGGGTCTCAGGTTTATATCAGTCTGTAGTAATGGGGTCTCAGGTTAATGTCAGTCTGCAGTAATGGGGTCTCAGGTTTATGTCAGTCTGCAGTAATGGGGTCTCAGGTTTATATCAGTCTGCAGTAATGGGGTCTCTGGTTTATATCAGTCTGCAGTAATGGGGTCTCAGGTTTATGTCAGTCTGCAGTAATGGGGTCTCAGTTTTATATCAGTCTGTAGTAATGGGGTCTCAGGTTTATATCAGTCAGTAGTAATGAGGTCCCAGGTTGATATCAGTCTGTAGTTATGGGGTCCCAGGTTTATATCAGTCTGTAGTAATGGGGTCTCAGGTTTATATCAGTCTGTAGTAATGGGGTCTCAGTTTTATATCAGTCTGTAGTAATGGGGTCTCAGGTTTATATCAATCTGTAAAAATGGGGTCTCAGGTTTATATCAATCTGTAGAAATGGGGTCTCAGGTTTATATCAGTCAGTAGTAATGAGGTCCCAGGTTAATATCAGTCTGTAGTTATGGGGTCCCAGGTTTATATCAGTCTGTAGTAATGGGGTCCCAGCTTTATATCAATCTGTAAAAATGGGGTCTCAGGTTTATATCAGTCAGTAGTAATGAGGTCCCAGGTTAATATCAGTCTGTAGTTATGGGGTCCCAGGTTTATATCAGTCTGTAGTAATGGGGTCTCAGGTTTATATCAGTCTGTAGTTATGGGGTCCCAGGTTTATATCAGTCTGTAGTAATGGGGTCCCAGGTTTATATCAATCTGCAATAATGGGGTCCCAGGTTTATATCAGTCTGTAGTAATGGGATCCCAGGTTTATATGAATCTGTAGTAATGTGGTCCCAGGTTTATATCAATCTGTAGTAATGGGGTCCCAGGTTTATGTCAATCTGTAAAAATGGGATCTCAGGTTTATATCAGTCTGTAGTTATGGGGTCCCAGGTTTATATCAGTCTGTCGTAATGGGGTCTCAGGTTTATATCAGTCTGTATAAATGGGGTCCCAGGTTTATGTCAGTCTGCAGTAATGGGGTCTCAGGTTTATAGCAGTCTGTAGTACTGCGGTCTCAGGTTTATATCAGTCTGTAGTAATGGGGTCTCAGGTTCATGTCAGTCTGCAGTAATGGGGTCTCAGGTTTATGTCAGTCTGCAGTAATGGGGTCTCAGTTTGATATCAGTCTGTAGTAATGGGGTCTCTGGTTTATATCAGTCTGCAGTAATGGGGTCTCAGGTTTATATCAGTCTGTAGTAATGGGGTCTCAGGTTTATGTCAGTCTGCAGTAATGGGGTCTCAGGTTTATGTCAGTCTGCAGTAATGGGGTCTCAGGTTTATGTCAGTCTGTAGTACTGGGGTCTCAGGTTTATATCAGTCTGTAGTAATGGGGTCTCAGTTTAATGTCAGTCTGCAGTAATGGGGTCTCAGGTTTATGTCAGTGTGCAGTAATGGGGTCTCAGGTTTATATCAGTCTGCAGTAATGGGGTCTCTGGTTTATATCAGTCTGCAGTAATGGGGTCTCAGGTTTATATCAGTCTGTAGTAATGGGGTCTCAGGTTTATGTCAGTCTGCAGTAATGGGGTCTCAGGTTTATGTCAGTCTGCAGTAATGGGGTCTCAGGTTTATGTCAGTCTGTAGTACTGGGGTCTCAGGTTTATATCAGTCTGTAGTAATGGGGTCTCAGTTTAATGTCAGTCTGCAGTAATGGGGTCTCAGGTTTATGTCAGTGTGCAGTAATGGGGTCTCAGGTTTATATCAGTCTGCAGTAATGGGGTCTCTGGTTTATATCTGTCTGCAGTAATGGGGTCTCAGGTTTATGTCAGTCTGCGGTAATGGGGTCTCAGCTTTATATCAGTCTGTAGTAATGGGGTCTCAGGTTTATATCAGTCAGTAGTAATGAGGTCCCAGGTTAATATCAGTCTGTAGTTATGGGGTCCCAGGTTTATATCAGTCTGTAGTAATGGGGTCTCAGGTTTATATCAGTCTGTAGTAATGGGGTCTCAGGTTTATATCAATCTGTAAAAATGGGGTCTCAGGTTTATATCAATCTGTAGAAATGGGGTTTCAGGTTTATATCAGTCTGCAGTAATGAGGTCCCAGGTTAATATCAGTCTGTAGTTATGGGGTCCCAGGTTTATATCAATCTGCAATAATGGGGTCTCAGGTTTATATCAATCAGTGGTAATGAGGTCCCTGGTTAATATCAGTCTGTAGTTATGGGGTCCCAGGTTTATATCAGTCTGTAGTAATGGGGTCCCAGGTTTATATCAATCTGCAATAATGGGGTCTCAGGTTTATATCAGTCTGCAGTCATGGGGTCTCAGGTTTATATCAGTCTGTAGTAATGGGATCCCAGGTTTATATCAATCTGTAGTAATTTGGCCCCAGGTTTATATCAATCTGTAGTAATGGGGTCCCAGGTTTATATCAATCTGTAAAAATGGGGTCTCAGGTTTATATCAGTCAGTAGTAATGAGGTCCCAGGTTAATATCAGTCTGTAATAATGGGTTCCCAGATTTATATCAGTCTGTCGTAATGCGGTCTCAGGTTTCTATCAGTCTGTAGCAATGGGGTCTCAGGTGTACATCAGTCTGTTGTAATGGGGTCCCAGGTTTATATCAATCTGCAGTCATGGGGTCTCTGGTTTATATCAGTCTGTAGTAATGGGATCCCAGGTTTATATCAATCTGTAGTAATGGGGTCCCAGGTTTATATCAATCTGTAAAAATGGGGTCTCAGGTTTATATCAGTCAGTAGTAATGAGGTCCCAGGTTAATATCAGTCTGTAGTAATGGGTTCCCAGATTTATATCAATCTGTCGTAATGGCGTCCCAGGTTCATATCAGTCTGTAGTAATGGGTTCTCAGGTTTATATCAATCTGTAGAAATGGGTTCTCAGGTTAATATCTTTCTGTCGTAATGGGGTCTCAGGTTTATATCAATTTGCAGTAATGGGGTCTCAGTTTTATATCAGTCTGTAGTCATGGGGTCTCAGGTTAATATCTTTCTGTAGTAATGGGGTCTCAGATTTATATCAATTTGCAGTAATGGGGTCTCAGTTTTATATCAGTCTGTAGTCATGGGGTCTCAGGTTTATGTCAGTCTGCAGTAATGGGGTCTCAGGTTTATGTCAGCCTGCAGTAATGGGTTCTCAGGTTTATATCAATCTGTAGAAATGGGTTCTTATGTTGATATCAATCTGTAGAAATGGGTTCTTATGTTTATATCAGTCAGTAGTAATGAGGTCCCAGGTTAATATCAGTCTGTAGTAATGGGGTCTCAGGTTTACGTCAGTCTGCAGTAATGAGGTCCCAGGTTTATATCAGTCTGTAATAATGGGGTCCCAGGTTTATATCAGTCTGTAGTAATGGGGTCTCAGGATTATATCAGTCTGTAGTAATGGGGTCCCAGGTTTATATCAATCTGTAGTAATGGGGTCTCAGGTTTATATCTGTCTGTAGTAATGGGTTCCCAGTTTTATATCAGTCTGCAGTAATGAGGTCCCAGGTTTATATCAGTCTGTAATAATGGGGTCCCAGGTTAATATCGGTCTGTACTAATGGGGTCCCAGGTTTATATCAGTCTGTAGTAATGGGGTCTCAGGTTTATATCAGTCTGTAGTAATGGGGTCCCAGGTTTATATCAGTCTGTAGTAATGGGGTCTCAGGTTTATATCTGTCTCTAGTAATGGGTTCCCAGGTTTATATCAGTCTGCATTAATGAGGTTCCAGGTTTATATCAATCTGTAATAATGGGGTCCCAGGTTAATATCGGTCTGTGGTAATGGGGTCCCAGGTTTATATCGGTCTGTAGTAATGAGGTCCCAGGTTTATCTCAGTCTGTAGCAATGGGGTCTCAGGTGTACATCAGTCTGTCGTAATGGGGTCTCAGGTTTATATCAATCTGCAGTAATGGGGTCTCAGGTTTATATCAATTTGCAGTAATGGGGTCCCAGTTTTATATGAATTGATATTAATGGGGTCCCAGGTTAATATCTTTCTGTAGTAATGGGGTCTCAGGTTTATATCAGTCTGTCGTAATGCGGTCTCAGGTTTATATCAGTCTGCAGTAATGGGTTCTCAGGTTTATATCAGTCTGTAGTAATGGGATCCCAGGTTTATATCAATCTGTAGTAATGTGTTCCCAGGTTTATATCAATCTGTAGTAATGGGGTCCCAGGTTTATATCAATCTGTAAAAATGGGGTCCCAGGTTTATATCAATCTGTAGTAATGTGGTCCCAGGTTTCTATCAGTCTGTAGTAATGGGATCCCAGATTTATATCAATCTGTAGTAATGTGGTCCCAGGTTTATATCAATCTGTAGTAATGGGGTCCCAGGTTTATATCAATCTGTAAAATTGGGGTCCCAGGTTTATATCAATCTGTAGGAATGTGGTCCCAGGTTTATATCAGTCTGTAGTAATGGGATCCCAGGTTTATATCAATCTGTAGTAATGTGGTCCCAGGTTTTTATCAATCTGTATTAATGGGGTCCCAGATTTATATCAATCTGTAGAAATGGGGTCCCAGGTTTGTATCAGTCTGTAGTAATGGGGTCTCAGGTTTATATCAATCTGCAGTAATGGGGTCTCAGGTTTATATCAATCTGTAGTAATGGGGTCCCAGCTTTATATCAATCTGTACAAATGGGGTCTCAGGTTTATATCAGTCAGTAGTAATGAGGTCCCAGGTTAATATCAGTCTGTAGTTGTGGGGTCCCAGGTTTATATCAGTCTGTAGTAATGGGGTCTCAGGTTTATATCAGTCTGTAGTTATGGGGTCCCAGGTTTATATCAGTCTGTAGTAATGGGGTCCCAGGTTTATATCAATCTGCAATAATGGGGTCCCAGGTTTATATCAGTCTGTAGTAATGGGATCCCAGGTTTATATGAATCTGTAGTAATGTGGTCCCAGGTTTATATCAATCTGTAGTAATGGGGTCCCAGGTTTATATCAATCTGTAAAAATGGGGTCTCAGGTTTATATCAGTCTGTAGTTATGGGGTCCCAGGTTTATATCAGTCTGTCGTAATGGGGTCTCAGGTTTATATCAGTCTGTATAAATGGGGTCCCAGGTTTATGTCAGTCTGCAGTAATGGGGTCTCAGGTTTATATCAGTCTGTAGTAATTGGGTCCCAGGTTTATGTCAGTCTGCAGTAATGGGGTCTCAGGTTTATGTCAGTCTGCAGTAATGGGGTCTCAGTTTTATATCAGTCTGTAGTAATGGGGTCTCTGGTTTATATCAGTCTGCAGTAATGGGGTCTCAGGTTTATATCAGTCTGTAGTAATGGGGTCTCAGGTTTATTTCAGTCTGCAGTAATGGGGTCTCAGGTTTATGTCAGTCTGCAGTAATGGGGTCTCAGGTTTATGTCAGTCTGCAGTAATGGGGACTCAGGTTTATATCAGTCTGTAGTACTGGGGTCTCAGGTTTATATCAGTCTGTAGTAATGGGGTCTCAGGTTAATGTCAGTCTGCAGTAATGGGGTCTCAGGTTTATGTCAGTCTGCAGTAATGGGGTCTCAGGTTTATATCAGTCTGCAGTAATGGGGTCTCTGGTTTATATCAGTCTGCAGTAATGGGGTCTCAGGTTTATGTCAGTCTGCAGTAATGGGGTCTCAGTTTTATATCAGTCTGTAGTAATGGGGTCTCAGGTTTATATCAGTCAGTAGTAATGAGGTCCCAGGTTAATATCAGTCTGTAGTTATGGGGTCCCAGGTTTATATCAGTCTGTAGTAATGGGGTCTCAGGTTTATATCAGTCTGTAGTAATGGGGTCTCAGTTTTATATCAATCTGTAGTAATGGGGTCTCAGGTTTATATCAATCTGTAAAAATGGGGTCTCAGGTTTATATCAATCTGTAGAAATGGGGTTTCAGGTTTATATCAGTCTGCAGTAATGGGGTCTCAGGTTTATATCAGTCAGTAGTAATGAGGTCCCAGGTTAATATCAGTCTGTAGTTATGGGGTCCCAGGTTTATATCAGTCTGTAGTAATGGGGTCCCAGCTTTATATCAATCTGTAAAAATGGGGTCTCAGGTTTATATCAGTCAGTAGTAATGAGGTCCCAGGTTAATATCAGTCTGTAGTAATGGGGTCTCAGGTTTATATCAGTCTGTAGTTATGGGGTCCCAGGTTTATATCAGTCTGTAGTAATGGGGTCCCAGGTTTATATCAATCTGCAATAATGGGGTCCCAGGTTTATATCAGTCTGTAGTAATGGGATCCCAGGTTT
Organism: Heterodontus francisci; assembly: GCF_036365525.1. Lineage (NCBI taxonomy): Eukaryota > Metazoa > Chordata > Chondrichthyes > Heterodontiformes > Heterodontidae > Heterodontus > Heterodontus francisci. Next base: position 9,443,363 of record NC_090397.1, read on the forward strand.
ATAGGAATCTGTAGTAATGTGGTCCCAGGTTTATATCAATCTGTAGTAATGGGGTCTCAGGTTTATATCAATCTGTAGTAATGGGGTCCTAGGTTTATATCAATCTGTAAAAATGGGGTCTCAGGTTTATATCAGTCTGTAGTTATGGGGTCCCAGGTTTATATCAGTCTGTCGTAATGGGGTCTCAGGTTTATATCAGTCTGTATAAATGGGGTCCCAGGTTTATGTCAGTCTGCAGTAATGGGGTCTCAGGTTTATATCAGTCTGTAGTAATTGGGTCCCAGGTTTATATCAGTCTGTAGTACTGGGGTCTCAGGTTTATATCAGTCTGTAGTAATGGGGTCTCAGGTTTATGTCAGTCTGCAGTAATGGGGTCTCAGGTTTATGACAGTCTGCAGTAATGGGGTCTCAGTTTTATATCAGTCTGTAGTAATGGGGTCTCTGGTTTATATCAGTCTGCAGTAATGGGGTCTCAGGTTTATATAAGTCTGTAGTAATGGGGTCTCAGGTTTATTTCAGTCTGCAGTAATGGGGTCTCAGGTTTATGTCAGTCTGCAGTAATGGGGTCTCAGGTTTATGTCAGTCTGCAGTAATGGGGACTCAGGTTTATATCAGTCTGTAGTACTGGGGTCTCAGGTTTATATCAGTCTGTAGTAATGGGGTCTCAGGTTAATGTCAGTCTGCAGTAATGGGGTCTCAGGTTTATGTCAGTCTGCAGTAATGGGGTCTCAGGTTTATATCAGTCTGCAGTAATGGGGTCTCTGGTTTATATCAGTCTGCAGTAATGGGGTCTCAGGTTTATGTCAGTCTGCAGTAATGGGGTCTCAGTTTTATATCAGTCTGTAGTAATGGGGTCTCAGGTTTATATCAGTCAGTAGTAATGAGGTCCCAGGTTGATATCAGTCTGTAGTTATGGGGTCCCAGGTTTATATCAGTCTGTAGTAATGGGGTCTCAGGTTTATATCAGTCTGTAGTAATGGGGTCTCAGTTTTATATCAGTCTGTAGTAATGGGGTCTCAGGTTTATATCAATCTGTAAAAATGGGGTCTCAGGTTTATATCAATCTGTAGAAATGGGGTCTCAGGTTTATATCAGTCAGTAGTAATGAGGTCCCAGGTTAATATCAGTCTGTAGTTATGGGGTCCCAGGTTTATATCAGTCTGTAGTAATGGGGTCCCAGCTTTATATCAATCTGTAAAAATGGGGTCTCAGGTTTATATCAGTCAGTAGTAATGAGGTCCCAGGTTAATATCAGTCTGTAGTTATGGGGTCCCAGGTTTATATCAGTCTGTAGTAATGGGGTCTCAGGTTTATATCAGTCTGTAGTTATGGGGTCCCAGGTTTATATCAGTCTGTAGTAATGGGGTCCCAGGTTTATATCAATCTGCAATAATGGGGTCCCAGGTTTATATCAGTCTGTAGTAATGGGATCCCAGGTTTATATGAATCTGTAGTAATGTGGTCCCAGGTTTATATCAATCTGTAGTAATGGGGTCCCAGGTTTATGTCAATCTGTAAAAATGGGATCTCAGGTTTATATCAGTCTGTAGTTATGGGGTCCCAGGTTTATATCAGTCTGTCGTAATGGGGTCTCAGGTTTATATCAGTCTGTATAAATGGGGTCCCAGGTTTATGTCAGTCTGCAGTAATGGGGTCTCAGGTTTATAGCAGTCTGTAGTACTGCGGTCTCAGGTTTATATCAGTCTGTAGTAATGGGGTCTCAGGTTCATGTCAGTCTGCAGTAATGGGGTCTCAGGTTTATGTCAGTCTGCAGTAATGGGGTCTCAGTTTGATATCAGTCTGTAGTAATGGGGTCTCTGGTTTATATCAGTCTGCAGTAATGGGGTCTCAGGTTTATATCAGTCTGTAGTAATGGGGTCTCAGGTTTATGTCAGTCTGCAGTAATGGGGTCTCAGGTTTATGTCAGTCTGCAGTAATGGGGTCTCAGGTTTATGTCAGTCTGTAGTACTGGGGTCTCAGGTTTATATCAGTCTGTAGTAATGGGGTCTCAGTTTAATGTCAGTCTGCAGTAATGGGGTCTCAGGTTTATGTCAGTGTGCAGTAATGGGGTCTCAGGTTTATATCAGTCTGCAGTAATGGGGTCTCTGGTTTATATCAGTCTGCAGTAATGGGGTCTCAGGTTTATATCAGTCTGTAGTAATGGGGTCTCAGGTTTATGTCAGTCTGCAGTAATGGGGTCTCAGGTTTATGTCAGTCTGCAGTAATGGGGTCTCAGGTTTATGTCAGTCTGTAGTACTGGGGTCTCAGGTTTATATCAGTCTGTAGTAATGGGGTCTCAGTTTAATGTCAGTCTGCAGTAATGGGGTCTCAGGTTTATGTCAGTGTGCAGTAATGGGGTCTCAGGTTTATATCAGTCTGCAGTAATGGGGTCTCTGGTTTATATCTGTCTGCAGTAATGGGGTCTCAGGTTTATGTCAGTCTGCGGTAATGGGGTCTCAGCTTTATATCAGTCTGTAGTAATGGGGTCTCAGGTTTATATCAGTCAGTAGTAATGAGGTCCCAGGTTAATATCAGTCTGTAGTTATGGGGTCCCAGGTTTATATCAGTCTGTAGTAATGGGGTCTCAGGTTTATATCAGTCTGTAGTAATGGGGTCTCAGGTTTATATCAATCTGTAAAAATGGGGTCTCAGGTTTATATCAATCTGTAGAAATGGGGTTTCAGGTTTATATCAGTCTGCAGTAATGAGGTCCCAGGTTAATATCAGTCTGTAGTTATGGGGTCCCAGGTTTATATCAATCTGCAATAATGGGGTCTCAGGTTTATATCAATCAGTGGTAATGAGGTCCCTGGTTAATATCAGTCTGTAGTTATGGGGTCCCAGGTTTATATCAGTCTGTAGTAATGGGGTCCCAGGTTTATATCAATCTGCAATAATGGGGTCTCAGGTTTATATCAGTCTGCAGTCATGGGGTCTCAGGTTTATATCAGTCTGTAGTAATGGGATCCCAGGTTTATATCAATCTGTAGTAATGTGGCCCCAGGTTTATATCAATCTGTAGTAATGGGGTCCCAGGTTTATATCAATCTGTAAAAATGGGGTCTCAGGTTTATATCAGTCAGTAGTAATGAGGTCCCAGGTTAATATCAGTCTGTAATAATGGGTTCCCAGATTTATATCAGTCTGTCGTAATGCGGTCTCAGGTTTCTATCAGTCTGTAGCAATGGGGTCTCAGGTGTACATCAGTCTGTTGTAATGGGGTCCCAGGTTTATATCAATCTGCAGTCATGGGGTCTCTGGTTTATATCAGTCTGTAGTAATGGGATCCCAGGTTTATATCAATCTGTAGTAATGGGGTCCCAGGTTTATATCAATCTGTAAAAATGGGGTCTCAGGTTTATATCAGTCAGTAGTAATGAGGTCCCAGGTTAATATCAGTCTGTAGTAATGGGTTCCCAGATTTATATCAATCTGTCGTAATGGCGTCCCAGGTTCATATCAGTCTGTAGTAATGGGTTCTCAGGTTTATATCAATCTGTAGAAATGGGTTCTCAGGTTAATATCTTTCTGTCGTAATGGGGTCTCAGGTTTATATCAATTTGCAGTAATGGGGTCTCAGTTTTATATCAGTCTGTAGTCATGGGGTCTCAGGTTAATATCTTTCTGTAGTAATGGGGTCTCAGATTTATATCAATTTGCAGTAATGGGGTCTCAGTTTTATATCAGTCTGTAGTCATGGGGTCTCAGGTTTATGTCAGTCTGCAGTAATGGGGTCTCAGGTTTATGTCAGTCTGCAGTAATGGGGTCTCAGTTTTATATCAGTCTGTAGTAATGGGGTCTCTGGTTTATATCAGTCTCTAGTAATGGGGTCTCAGGTTTATGTCAGTCTGCAGTAATGTGGTCTCAGGTTTATGTCGGTCTGCAGTAATGGGGTCTCAGGTTTATGTCAGTCTGCAGTAATGGGGTCTCAGGTTTATGTCAGTCTGCAGTAATGGGGTCTCAGGTTTATATCAGCCTGCAGTAATGGGGTCTCTGGTTTATATCAGTCTGCAGTAATGGGGTCTCAGGTTTATGTCAGTCTGCAGTAATGGGGTCTCAGTTTTATATCAGTCTGTAGTAATGGGGTCTCAGGTTTATATCAGTCAGTAGTAATGAGGTCCCAGGTTAATATCAGTCTGTAGTTATGGGGTCCCAGGTTTATATCAGTCTGTAGTAATGGGGTCTCAAGTTTATATCAGTCTGTAGTAATGGGGTCTCAGTTTTATATCAGTGTGTAGTAATGGGGTCTCAGGTTTATATCAATCTGTAAAAATGGGGTCTCAGGTTTATATCAATCTGTAGAAATGGGGTTTCAGGTTTATATCAGTCTGCAGTAATGGGGTCTCAGGTTTATATCAGTCAGTAGTAATGAGGTCCCAGGTTAATATCAGTCTGTAGTTATTGGGTCCCAGGTTTATATCAATCTGCAATAATGGGGTCTCAGGTTTATATCAATCAGTAGTAATGTGGTCCCTGGTTAATATCAGTCTGTAGTTATGGGGTCCCAGGTTTATATCAGTCTGTAGTAATGGGGTCCCAGGTTTATATCAATCTGCAATAATGGGGTCTCAGGTTTATATCAGTCTTCAGTCATGGGGTCTCAGGTTTATATCAGTCTGTAGTAATGGGATCCCAGGTTTATATCAATCCGTAGTAATGTGGCCCCAGGTTGATATCAATCTGTAGTAATGGGGTCCCAGGTTTATATCAATCTGTAAAAATGGGGTCTCAGGTTTATATCAGTCTGTAGGTATGGGGTCCCAGGTTTATATCAGTCTGTCGTAATGGGGTCTCAGGTTTATATCAGTCTGTAGTAATTGGGTCCCAGGTTTATATCAGTCTGTAGTACTGAAGTCTCAGGTTTATATCAGTCTGTAGTAGTGGGGTCTCAGGTTTATGTCAGTCTGCAGTAATGGGGTCTCTGGTTTATATACGTCTGCAGTAATGGGGTCTCAGGTTTATGTCAATCTGTAGAAATGGGGTTTCAGGTTTATATCCGTCTGTAGTAATCGGTTCGCAGGTTTATATCAATCTGTAGTAATGGGGTCCCAGGTTTATATCAATCTGTAGAAATGGGGTCCCAGTTTTGTATGAATTGATATTAATGGGGTCTCAGGTTTATATCAGTCTGTCGTAATGCGGTCTCAGGTTTCTATCAGTCTGTAGCAATGGGGTCTCAGGTTTAAATCAGTCTGTTGTAATGGGGTCCCAGGTTTATATCAATCTGCTATAATGGGGTCCCAGGTTTATATCAATCTGCAGTCATGGGGTCTCTGGTTTATATCAGTCTGTAGTAATGGGATCCCAGGTTTATATCAATCTGTAAAAATGGGGTCTCAGGTTTATATCAGTCAGTAGTAATGAGGTCCCAGGTTAATATCAGTCTGTCGTAATGGGTTCCCAGATTTATATCAGTCTGCAGTAATGGGTTCTCAGGTTTATATCAATCTGTAGAAATGGGTTCTCAGGTTTATATCAATCTGTAGAAATTGGGTCCCAGGTTTATATGAATTGATATTAATGGGCTCCCAGGTTAATATCTTTTTGCAGTAATGGGGTCTCAGGTTTATATCAATTTGCAGTAATGGGGTATCTGGTTCATCACAGTCTGCAGTAATGGGGTCTCAGGTTTATATCAGTCTGTCGTAATGCGGTCTCAGGTTTATATCAATCTGCTATAATGGGGTCTCAGGTTTATATCAGTCTGTCGTAATGGGGTCTCAGGTTTATTTCAATCTGCTATAATGGGGTCTCAGGTTTATATCAGTCTGCAGTCATGGGGTCTCAAGTTTATGTCAGTCTGTAGTAATGGGATCCCAGGTTTATATCAATCTGTAGTAATGTGGTCCCAGGTTTATATCAATCTGTAGTAATGGGGTCCCAGGTTTGTATCAATCTGTAAAAATGGGGTCTCAGGTTTATATCAGTCTGCAGTCATGGGGTCCCAGGTTTACATCAATCTGTAGTAATGGGGTCCCAGGTTTATATCAGTCAGGAGTAATGAGGTCACAGGTTAATATCAGTCTGTAGTTATGCGGTCCCAGGTTTATATCAGTGTGCAGTAATGGGGTCTCAGGTTTATATCAGTCTGTAAAAATGGGGTCCCAGGTTTATGTCAGTCTGCAGTAATGGGGTCTCAGTTTCATATCAGTCCGTAGTAATGGGATCCCAGGTTTATATCAATCTGTGGTAATGTGGTCCCAGGTTTATATTAATCTGTAGTAATGGGGTCCCAGGTTTATATCAATCTGTAGTAATGTGGTCCCAGGTTTATATTAATCTGTAGTAATGGGGTCTCAGATTTATATCAGTCTGTATAAATGGAGTCCCAGGTTTATGTCAGTCTGCAGTAATGGGGTCTCTGTTTTATATCAGTCTGTAGTAATGGGGTCTCAGGTTTTTGTCGGTCTGTTGTAATGGGGTCTCAGGTTTATGTCAGTCTGTAGTAATGGGGTCTCAGGTTTATATCAGTCTGTATAAATGGGGTCCCAGGTTTATGTCAGTCTGCAGTAATGGGGTCTCAGTTTTATATCAGTCTGTAGTAATGGGGTCCCAGGTTAATATCAATCTGTAGTTATGGGGTCCCAGGTTTATATCAGCCTGTAGTAATGGGGTCTCAGGTTTATGTCAGTCTGCAGTAATGGAGTCTCAGTTTTATATCAGTCTGTAGTAATGGGGTCTCAGGTTTATGTCAGTCTGCAGTAATGGGGTCTCAGGTTTATGTCAGTCTGCAGTAATGGGGTCTCAGGTTTATATCAGTCTGTAGTACTGGGGTCTCAGGTTTATATCAGTCTGTCGTAATGGGGTCTCAGGTTTATGTCGGTCTGCAGTAATGGGGTCTCAGGTTTATGTCAGTCTGCAGTAATGGGGTCTCAGGTTTCTATCAGTCTGCAGTAATGGGGTCTCTGGTTTATATCAGTCTGCAGTAATGGGGTCTCAGGTTTATGTCAGTCTGCAGTAATGGGGTCCCAGGTTTATATCAATCTGCAATAATGGGGTCTCAGGTTTATATCAGTCTGCAGTCATGGGGTCTCAGGTTTATATCAGTCTGTAGTAATGGGGTCCCAGGTTAATATCAATCTGTAGTTATGGGGTCCCAGGTTTATATCAGTCTGCAGTCATGGGGTCTCAGGTTTATATCAGTCTGTAGTAATGGGATCCCAGGTTTATATCAATCTGTAGTAATGTGGCCCCAGGTTTATATCAATCTGTAGTAATGGGGTCCCAGGTTTATATCAATCAGTAAAAATGGGGTCTCAGGTTTATATCAGTCTGTAGGTATGGGGTCCCAGGTTTATATCAGTCTGTCGTAATGGGGTCTCAGGTTTATATCAGTCTGTAGTAATTGGGTCCCAGGTTTATATCAGTCTGTAGTACTGGGGTCTCAGGTTTATATCAGTCTGTAGTAGTGGGGTCTCAGGTTTATGTCAGTCTGCAGTAATGGGGTCTCTGGTTTATATACGTCTGCAGTAATGGGGTCTCAGGTTTATGTCAATCTGTAGAAATGGGGTTTCAGGTTTATATCCGTCTGTAGTAATCGGTTCCCAGGTTTATATCAATCTGTAGTAATGGGGTCCCAGGTTTATATCAATCTGGAGAAATGGGGTCCCAGTTTTGTATGAATTGATAATAATGGGATCCCAGGTTTATATCAGTCTGTCGTAATGCGGTCTCAGGTTTCTATCAGTCTGTAGCAATGGGGTCTCAGGTGTACATCAGTCTGTTGTAATGGGGTCCCAGGTTTATATCAATCTGCAGTCATGGGGTCTCTGGTTTATATCAGTCTGTAGTAATGGGATCCCAGGTTTATATCAATCTGTAGTAATGGGGTCCCAGGTTTATATCAATCTGTAAAAATGGGGTCTCAGGTTTATATCAGTCAGTAGTAATGAGGTCCCAGGTTAATATCAGTCTGTAGTAATGGGTTCCCAGATTTATATCAATCTGTCGTAATGGCGTCCCAGGTTCATATCAGTCTGTAGTTATGCGGTCCCAGATTTATATCAGTCTGTAGTAATGGGTTCTCAGGTTTATATCAATCTGTAGAAATGGGTTCTCAGGTTAATATCTTTCTGTAGTAATGGGGTCTCAGGTTTATATCAATTTGCAGTAATGGGGTCTCAGTTTTATATCAGTCTGTAGTCATGGGGTCTCAGGTTAATATCTTTCTGTAGTAATGGGGTCTCAGGTTTATATCAATTTGCAGTAATGGGGTCTCAGTTTTATATCAGTCTGTAGTCATGGGGTCTCAGGTTTATGTCAGTCTGCAGTAATGGGGTCTCAGGTTTATGTCAGTCTGCAGTAATGGGGTCTCAGTTTTATATCAGTCTGTAGTAATGGGGTCTCTGGTTTATATCAGTCTGTAGTAATGGGGTCTCAGGTTTATGTCAGTCTGCAGTAATGTGGTCTCAGGTTTATGTCGGTCTGCAGTAATGGGGTCTCAGGTTTATATCAGTCTGTAGTACTGGGGTCTCAGGTTTATATCAGTCTGTAGTAATGGGGTCTCAGGTTTATGTCAGTCTGCAGTAATGGGGTCTCAGGTTTATGTCAGTCTGCAGTAATGGGGTCTCAGGTTTATATCAGTCTGCAGTCATGGGGTCTCTGGTTTATATCAGTCTGCAGTAATGGGGTCTCAGGTTTATGTCAGTCTGCAGTAATGGGGTCTCAGTTTTATATCAGTCTGTAGTAATGGGGTCTCAGGTTTATATCAGTCAGTAGTAATGAGGTCCCAGGTTAATATCAGTCTGTAGTTATGGGGTCCCAGGTTTATATCAGTCTGTAGTAATGGGGTCTCAGGTTTATATCAGTCTGTAGTAATGGGTTCTCAGTTTTATATCAGTGTGTAGTAATGGGGTCTCAGGTTTATATCAATCTGTAAAAATGGGGTCTCAGGTTTATATCAATCTGTAGAAATGGGGTTTCAGGTTTATATCAGTCTGCAGTAATGGGGTCTCAGGTTTATATCAGTCAGTAGTAATGAGGTCCCAGGTTAATATCAGTCTGTAGTTATTGGGTCCCAGGTTTATATCAATCTGCAATAATGGGGTCTCAGGTTTATATCAATCAGTAGTAATGAGGTCCCTGGTTAATATCAGTCTGTAGTTATGGGGTCCCAGGTTTATATCAGTCTGTAGTAATGGGGTCCCAGGTTTATATCAATCTGCAATAATGGGGTCTCAGGTTTATATCAGTCTTCAGTCATGGGGTCTCAGGTTTATATCAGTCTGTAGTAATGGGATCCCAGGTTTATATCAATCCGTAGTAATGTGGCCCCAGGTTGATATCAATCTGCAGTAATGGGGTCCCAGGTTTATATCAATCTGTAAAAATGGGGTCTCAGGTTTATATCAGTCTGTAGGTATGGGGTCCCAGGTTTATATCAGTCTGTCGTAATGGGGTCTCAGGTTTATATCAGTCTGTAGTAATTGGGTCCCAGGTTTATATCAGTCTGTAGTACTGGGGTCTCAGGTTTATATCAGTCTGTAGTAGTGGGGTCTCAGGTTTATGTCAGTCTGCAGTAATGGGGTCTCTGGTTTATATACGTCTGCAGTAATGGGGTCTCAGGTTTATGTCAATCTGTAGAAATGGGGTTTCAGGTTTATATCCGTCTGTAGTAATCGGTTCGCAGGTTTATATCAATCTGTAGTAATGGGGTCCCAGGTTTATATCAATCTGTAGAAATGGGGTCCCAGTTTTGTATGAATTGATATTAATGGGGTCTCAGGTTTATATCAGTCTGTCGTAATGCGGTCTCAGGTTTCTATCAGTCTGTAGCAATGGGGTCTCAGGTTTAAATCAGTCTGTTGTAATGGGGTCCCAGGTTTATATCAATCTGCAGTCATGGGGTCTCTGGTTTATATCAGTCTGTAGTAATGGGGTCTCAGGTTTATATCAATCTGCTATAATGGGGTCCCAGGTTTATATCAATCTGCAGTCATGGGGTCTCTGGTTTATATCAGTCTGTAGTAATGGGATCCCAGGTTTATATCAATCTGTAAAAATGGGGTCTCAGGTTTATATCAGTCAGTAGTAATGAGGTCCCAGGTTAATATCAGTCTGTAGTAATGGGTTCCCAGATTTATATCAGTCTGCAGTAATGGGTTCTCAGGTTTATATCAATCTGTAGAAATGGGTTCTCAGGTTTATATCAATCTGTAGAAATTGGGTCCCAGGTTCATATGAATTGATATTAATGGGCTCCCAGGTTAATATCTTTCTGCAGTAATGGGGTCTCAGGTTTATATCAATTTGCAGTAATGGGGTATCTGGTTCATCACAGTCTGCAGTAATGGGGTCTCAGGTTTATATCAGTCTGTCGTAATGCGGTCTCAGGTTTATATCAATCTGCTATAATGGGGTCTCAGGTTTATATCAGTCTGTCGTAATGGGGTCTCAGGTTTATATCAGTCTGTCGTAATGGGGTCTCAGGTTTATTTCAATCTGCTATAATGGGGTCTCAGGTTTATATCAGTCTGCAGTCATGGGGTCTCAAGTTTATGTCAGTCTGTAGTAATGGGATCCCAGGTTTATATCAATCTGTAGTAATGGGGTCCCAGGTTTGTATCAATCTGTAAAAATGGGGTCTCAGGTTTATATCAGTCTGCAGTCATGGGGTCCCAGGTTTACATCAATCTGTAGTAATGGGGTCCCAGGTTTATATCAGTCAGGAGTAATGAGGTCCCAGGTTAATATCAGTCTGTAGTTATGCGGTCCCAGGTTTATATCAGTGTGCAGTAATGGGGTCTCAGGTTTATATCAGTCTGTAAAAATGGGGTCCCAGGTTTATGTCAGTCTGCAGTAATGGGGTCTCAGTTTCATATCAGTCCGTAGTAATGGGATCCCAGGTTTATATCAATCTGTGGTAATGTGGTCCCAGGTTTATATTAATCTGTAGTAATGGGGTCCCAGGTTTATATCAATCTGTAGTAATGTGGTCCCAGGTTTATATTAATCTGTAGTAATGGGGTCTCAGATTTATATCAGTCTGTATAAATGGAGTCCCAGGTTTATGTCAGTCTGCAGTAATGGGGTCTCTGTTTTATATCAGTCTGTAGTAATGGGGTCTCAGGTTTTTGTCGGTCTGTTGTAATGGGGTCTCAGGTTTATGTCAGTCTGTAGTAATGGGGTCTCAGGTTTATATCAGTCTGTATAAATGGGGTCCCAGGTTTATGTCAGTCTGCAGTAATGGGGTCTCAGTTTTATATCAGTCTGTAGTAATGGGGTCCCAGGTTAATATCAATCTGTAGTTATGGGGTCCCAGGTTTATATCAGCCTGTAGTAATGGGGTCTCAAGTTTATGTCAGTCTGCAGTAATGGAGTCTCAGTTTTATATCAGTCTGTAGTAATGGGGTCTCAGGTTTATGTCAGTCTGCAGTGATGGGGTCTCAGGTTTATGTCAGTCTGCAGTAATGGGGTCTCAGGTTTATATCAGTCTGTAGTACTGGGGTCTCAGGTTTATATCAGTCTGTAGTAATGGGGTCTCAGGTTTATGTCGGTCTGCAGTAATGGGGTCTCAGGTTTATGTCAGTCTGCAGTAATGGGGTCTCAGGTTTCTATCAGTCTGCAGTAATGGGGTCTCTGGTTTATATCAGTCTGCAGTAATGGGGTCTCAGGTTTATGTCAGTCTGCAGTAATGGGGTCTCAGGTTTATATCAGTCAGTAGTAATGAGGTCCCAGGTTAATATCAGTCTGTAGTAATGGGGTCTCAGGTTTATATCAGTCTGTAGTAATGGGGTCTCAGTTTTATATCAGTGTGTAGTAATGGGGTCTCAGGTTTATATCAATCTGTTAAAATGGGGTCTCAGGTTTATATCAATCTGTAGAAATGGGGTCTCAGATTTATATCAGTCAGTAGTAATGAGGTCCCAGGTTAATATCAGTCTGTAGTTATGGGGTCCCAGGTTTATATCAATCTGCAATAATGGGGTCTCAGGTTTATATCAATCAGTAGTAATGAGGTCCCTGGTTAATATCAGTCTGTAGTTATGGGGTCCCAGGTTTATATCAGTCTGTAGTAATGGGGTCCCAGGTTTATATCAATCTGCAATAATGGGGTCTCAGGTTTATATCAGTCTGCAGTAATGGGGTCTCAGGTTTATATCAGTCTGTAATAATGGGATCCCAGGTTTATATCAATCCGTAGTAATGTGGCCCCAGGTTTATATCAATCTGTAGTAATGGGGTCCCAGGTTTATATCAATCTGTAAAAATGGGGTCTCAGGTTTATATCAGTCTGTAGGTATGGGGTCCCATTTATATCAGTCTGTCGTAATGGGGTCTCAGGTTTATATCAGTCTGTAGTAATTGGGTCCCAGGTTTATATCAGTCTGTAGTACTGGGGTCTCAGGTTTATATCAGTCTGTAGTAGTGGGGTCTCAGGTTTATGTCAGTCTGCAGTAATGGGGTCTCAGGTTTATGTCAATCTGTAGAAATGGGGTTTCAGGTTTATATCCGTCTGTAGTAATCGGTTCCCAGGTTTATATCAATCTGTAGTAATGGGGTCCCAGGTTTATATCAATCTGTAGAAATGGGGTCCCAGTTTTGTATGAATTGATATTAATGGGGTCCCAGGTTTATATCAGTCTGTCGTAATGCGGTCTCAGGTTTCTATCAGTCTGTAGCAATGGGGTCTCAGGTTTAAATCAGTCTGTTGTAATGGGGTCCCAGGTTTATATCAATCTGCAGTCATGGGGTCTCTGGTTTATATCAGTCTGTAGTAATGGGGTCTCAGGTTTATATCTATCTGCTATAATGGGGTCCCAGGTTTATATCAATCTGCAGTCATGGGGTCTCTGGTTTATATCAGTCTGTAGTAATGGGATCCCAGGTTTATATCAATCTGCAGTCATGGGGTCTCTGGTTTATATCAGTCTGCAGTAATGAGGTCCCAGGTTAATATCAGTCTGTAGTAATGGCGTCCCAGGTTCATATCAGTCTGTAGTAATGGGTTCTCAGGTTTATATCAATCTGTAGAAATGGGTTCTCAGGTTTATATCAATCTGTAGAAATTGGGTCCCAGGTTTATATGAATTGATATTAATGGGCTCCCAGGTTAATATCTTTCTGCAGTAATGGGGTCTCAGGTTTATATCAATTTGCAGTAATGGGGTATCTGGTTCATCACAGTCTGCAGTAATGGGGTCTCAGGTTTATATCAGTCTGTCGTAATGCGGTCTCAGGTTTCTATCAGCCTGTAGCAATGGGGTCCCAGGTTTATATCAGTCTGTCGTAATGGGGTCTCAGGTTTATATCAATCTGCTATAATGGAGTCTCAGGTTGATATCAGTCTGCAGTCATGGGGTCTCAAGTTTATGTCAGTCTGTAGTAATGATATCCCCGGTTTATATCAATCTGTAGTAATGTGGTCCCAGGTTTATATCAATCTGTAGTAATGGGGTCCCAGGTTTGTATCAATCTGTAAAAATGGGGTCTCAGGTTTATATCAGTCTGCAGTCATGGGATCCCAGGTTTACATCAATCTGTAGTAATGGGGTCCCAGGTTTATATCAGTCAGGAGTAATGAGGTCCCAGGTTAATATCAGTCTGTAGTTATGCGGTCCCAGGTTTATATCAGTGTGTAGTAATGGGGTCTCAGGTTTATATCAGTCTGTATAAATGGGGTCCCAGGTTTATGTCAGTCTGCAGTAATGGGGTCTCAGTTTTATATCAGTCCGTAGTAATGGGATCCCAGGTTTATATCAATCTGTGGTAATGTGGTCCCAGGTTTATATTAATCTGTAGTAATGGGGTCCCAGGTTTATATCAATCTGTAGTAATGTGGTCCCAGGTTTATATTAATCTGTAGTAATGGGGTCTCAGATTTATATCAGTCTGTATAAATGGGGTCCTAGGTTTATGTCAGTCTGCAGTAATGGGGTCTCCGTTTTATATCAGTCTGTAGTAATGGGGTCTCAGGTTTTTGTCAGTCTGTAGTAATGGGGTCTCAGGTTTATATCAGTCTGTATAAATGGGGTCCCAGGTTTATGTCAGTCTGCAGTAATGGGGTCTCAGTTTTATATCAGTCTGTATAAATGGGGTCCCAGGTTTATGTCAGTCTGTAGTAATGGGGTCTCAGGTTTATATCAGTCTGTATAAATGGGGTCCCAGGTTTATGTCAGTCTGCAGTAATGGGGTCTCAGTTTTATATCAGTCTGTAGTAATGGGGTCCCAGGTTTATATCAGTCTGTCGTAATGGGTTCTCAGGTTTATATCAGTCTGCAGTAATGAGGTCCCAGGTGAATATCAATCTGTAGTTATGGGGTCCCAGGTTTATATCAGCCTGTAGTAATGGGGTCTCAGGTTTATGTCAGTCTGCAGTAATGGAGTCTCAGTTTTATATCAGTCTGTAGTAATGGGGTCTCAGGTTTATATCAGTCTGCAGTACTGAGGTCCCAGTTTTATATCAGTCTGTAATAATGGGGTCTCAGGTTTATATCAGTCTGTAGTAATGGGGTCTCAAGGTTATGTCAGTCTGCAGTAATAGGGTCTCAGGTTTATATCAGTCTGTAGTAATGGGGTCCATGGTTTATATCTGTCTGTCGTAATGGGTTCCCATGTTTATATCAGTCTGTAGTAATGGGTCTTAGGTTTATATCAGTCTGTAGTAATGGGGTCCCAGGTTTATTTCAGTCTATAGTAATGGGATCTCAGGTTTATATCAGTCTGTAGTAATGGGGTCTCAGGTTGATATCGGTCTGTAATAATGAGGTCCCAGTTTTATATCAGTCTGTGGTAATGAGGTCCCAGGTTGATATCAGTCTGTAATAATGGGGTCCCAGGTTAATATCAGTCTGTAGTAAAGGTGTCCCAGGTTTATATCGGTCTGTGGTAATGGGGTCCCAGGTTTATATCGGTCTGTAGTAATGGGGTCCGAGGTTTATATCAGTCTGTAGTAAAGAGGTCCCAGGTTTATATCGGTCGATAGTAATGGGGTCCCAGGTTTATATCAGTCTGTAGTAATGAGGTCCCAGGTTTATATCGGTCTGTGGTAATGGGGTCCCAGGTTCATATCTGTCTGCAGTAATGGGTTCTCAGGTTTATATCAATCTGTAGAAATGGATTCTCAGGTTTATATCAATCTGTAGAAATGGGGTCCCAGGTTTATATGAATTGATATTAATGGGGTCCCAGGTTAATATATATCTGTAGTAATGGGGTCTCAGGTTTATATCAATTTGCAGTAATGGGGTATCTGGTTCATAACAGTCTGTAGTAATGGGGTCTAAGGTTTATATCAGTCTGTCATAATGCGGTCTCAGGTTTCTATCAGTCTGTCGCAATGGGATCTCAGGTTTATGTCAGTCTGTAGTAATGGGGTCCCAGGTTTATATCAATCTGTAACAATGAGGTCCCAGGTTAATATCAGTCTGTAGTTATGGGGTCCCAGGTTTATATCAGTGTGTAGTAATGGGGTCTCAGGTTTATGTCAGTCTGCAGTAATGGGGTCTCAGTTTTATATCAGTCTGTAGTAATGGGGTCTCAGGTTTATATCAGTCAGTAGTAATGAGGTCCCAGGTTAATATCAGTCTGTAGTTATGGGGTCCCAGGTTTATATCAGTCTGTAGTAATGGGGTCTCAGGTTTATATCAGTCTGCAGTAATGGGGTCTCAGTTTTATATCAGTCTGTAGTAATGGGGTCTCAGGTTTATATCAATCTGTAAAAATGGGGTCTCAGGTTTATATCAATCTGTAGAAATGGGGTTTCAGGTTTATATCAGTCTGCAGTAATGGGGTCTCAGGTTTATATCAGTCAGTGGTAATGAGGTCCCAGGTTAATATCAGTCTGTAGTTATGGGGTCCCAGGTTTATATCAATCTGCAATAATGGGGTCTCAGGTTTATATCAATCAGTAGTAATGAGGTCCCTGGTTAATATCAGTCTGTAGTTATGGGGTCCCAGGTTTATATCAGTCTGTAGTAATGGGGTCCCAGGTTTATATCAATCTGCAATAATGGGGTCTCAAGTTTATGTCAGTCTGTAGTAATGGGATCCCAGGTTTATATCAATCCATAGTAATGTGGCCCCAGGTTTATATCAATCTGTAGTAATGGGGTCCCAGGTTTATATCAATCTGTAAAAATGGGGTCTCAGGTTTATATCAGTCTGTAGGTATGGGGTCCCAGGTTTATATCAGTCTGTCGTAATGGGGTCTCAGTTTTATATCAGTCTGTAGTAATTGGGTCCCAGGTTTATATCAGTCTGTAGTACTGGGGTCTCAGGTTTATATCAGTCTGTAGTAGTGGGGTCTCAGGTTTATGTCAGTCTGCATTAATGGGGTCTCTGGTTTATATACGTCTGCAGTAATGGGGTCTCAGGTTTATGTCAATCTGTAGAAATGGGGTTTCAGGTTTATATCCGTCTGTAGTAATCGGTTCGCAGGTTTATATCAATCTGTCGTCATGGGGTCCCAGGTTTATATCAATCTGTAGAAATGGGGTCCCAGTTTTGTATGAATTGATATTAATGGGGTCCCAGGTTTATATCAGTCTGTCGTAATGCGGTCTCAGGTTTCTATCAGTCTGTAGCAATGGGGTCTCAGGTTTAAATCGGTCTGTTGTAATGGGGTCCCAGGTTTATATCAATCTGCAGTCATGGGGTCTCTGGTTTATATCAGTCTGTAGTAATGGGGTCTCAGGTTTATATCAATCTGCTATAATGGGGTCCCAGGTTTATATCAATCTGCAGTCATGGGGTCTCTGGTTTATATCAGTCTGTAGTAATGGGATCCCAGGTTTATATCAATCTGTAAAAATGGGGTCTCAGGTTTATATCAGTCAGTAGTAATGGGTTCCCAGATTTTCTCAATTTGTCGTAATGGCGTCCCAGGTTCATATCAGTCTGTAGTAATGGGTTCCCAGATTTATATCAGTCTGCAGTAATGGGTTCTCAGGTTTATATCAATCTGTAGAAATGGGTTCTCAGGTTTATATCAATCTGTAGAAATTGGGTCCCAGGTTTATATGAATTGATATTAATGGGCTCCCAGGTTAATATCTTTCTGCAGTAATGGGGTCTCAGGTTTATATCAATTTGCAGTAATGGGGTATCTGGTTCCTCACAGTCTGCAGTAATGGGGTCTCAGGTTTATATCAGTCTGTCGTAATGCGGTCTCAGGTTTCTACCAGCCTGTAGCAATGGTGTCCCAGGTTTATATCAGTCTGTCGTAATGGGGTCTCAGGTTTATATCAATCTGCTATAATGGGGTCCCAGGTTTATATCAATCTGTAGTAATGTGGTCCCAGGTTTATATCAATCTGTAGTAATGGGGTCCCAGGTTTGTATCAATCTGTAAAAATGGGGTCTCAGGTTTATATCAGTCTGCAGTCATGGGGTCCCAGGTTTACATCAATCTGTAGTAATGGGGTCCCAGGTTTATATCAGTCAGGAGTAATGAGGTCCCAGGTTAATATCAGTCTGCAGTTATGCGGTCCCAGGTTTATATCAGTGTGTAGTAATGGGGTCTCAGGTTTATATCAGTCTGTATAAATGGGGTCCCAGGTTTATGTCAGTCTGCAGTAATGGGGTCTCAGTTTTATATCAGTCCGTAGTAATGGGATCCCAGGTTTATATCAATCTGTGGTAATGTGGTCCCAGGTTTATATTAATCTGTAGTAATGGGGTCCCAGGTTTATATCAATCTGTAGTAATGTGGTCCCAGGTTTATATTAATCTGTAGTAATGGTGTCTCAGATTTATATCAGTCTGTATAAATGGGGTCCCAGGTTTATGTCAGTCTGCAGTAATGGGGTCTCCGTTTTATATCAGTCTGTAGTACTGGGGTCTCAGGTTTTTGTCAGTCTGTTGTAATGGGGTCTCAGGTTTATGTCAGTCTGTAGTAATGGGGTCCCAGGTTTATATCAGTCTGTCGTAATGGGTTCTCAGGTTTATATCAGTCTGCAGTAATGAGGTCCCAGGTTAATATCAATCTGTAGTTATGGGGTCCCAGGTTTATATCAGCCTGTAGTAATGGGGTCTCAGGTTTATGTCAGTCTGCAGTAATGGAGTCTCAGTTTTATATCAGTCTGTAGTAATGGGGTCTCAGGTTTATATCAGTCTGCAGTACTGAGGTCCCAGTTTTATATCAGTCTGTAATAATGGGGTCTCAGGTTTATATCAGTCTGTAGTAATGGGGTCTCAAGGTTATGTCAGTCTGCAGTAATAGGGTCTCAGGTTTATATCAGTCTGTCGTAATGCGGTCTCAGTTTTATATCAGTCCGTAGTAATGGGATCCCAGGTTTATATCAATCCATAGTAATGTGGCCCCAGGTTTATATCAATCTGTAAAAATGGGGTCTCAGGTTTATATCAGTCTGTAGGTATGGGGTCCCAGGTTTATATCAGTCTGTCGTAATGGGGTCTCAGTTTTATATCAGTCTGTAGTAATTGGGTCCCAGGTTTATATCAGTCTGTAGTACTGGGGTCTCAGGTTTATATCAGTCTGTAGTAGTGGGGTCTCAGGTTTATGTCAGTCTGCAGTAATGGGGTCTCTGGTTTATATACGTCTGCAGTAATCGGTTCGCAGGTTTATATCAATCTGTAGTCATGGGGTCCCAGGTTTATATCAATCTGTAGAAATGGGGTCCCAGTTTTGTATGAATTGATATTAATGGGGTCTCAGGTTTATATCAGTCTGTCGTAATGCGGTCTCAGGTTTCTATCAGTCTGCAGCAATGGGGTCTCAGGTTTAAATCGGTCTGTTGTAATGGGGTCCCAGGTTTATATCAATCTGCAGTCATGGGGTCTCTGGTTTATATCAGTCTGTAGTAATGGGGTCTCAGGTTTATATCAATCTGCTATAATGGGGTCCCAGGTTTATATCAATCTGCAGTAATGGGTTCTCAGGTTTATATCAATCTGTAGTAATGGGGTCTCAAGGTTATGTCAGTCTGCAGTAATAGGGTCTCAGGTTTATATCAGTCTGTAGTAATGGGGTCCATGGTTTATATCTGTCTGTCGTAATGGGTTCCCATGTTTATATCAGTCTGTAGTAATGGGTCTTAGGTTTATATCAGTCTGTAGTAATGGGGTCCCAGGTTTATTTCAGTCTATAGTAATGGGGTCTCAGGTTTATATCAGTCTGTAGTAATGGGGTCTCAGGTTGATATCGGTCTGTAATAATGAGGTCCCAGTTTTATATCAGTCTGTGGTAATGAGGTCCCAGGTTGATATCAGTCTGTAATAATGGGGTCCCAGGTTAATATCAGTCTGTAGTAAAGGTGTCCCAGGTTTATATCGGTCTGTGGTAATGGGGTCCCAGGTTTATATCGGTCTGTAGTAATGGGGTCCGAGGTTTATATCAGTCTGTAGTAAAGAGGTCCCAGGTTTATATCGGTCGATAGTAATGGGGTCCCAGGTTTATATCAGTCTGTAGTAATGAGGTCCCAGGTTTATATCGGTCTGTGGTAATGGGGTCCCAGGTTCATATCTGTCTGCAGTAATGGGTTCTCAGGTTTATATCAATCTGTAGAAATGGGTTCTCAGGTTTATATCAATCTGTAGAAATGGGGTCCCAGGTTTATATGAATTGATATTAATGGGGTCCCAGGTTAATATCTTTCTGTAGTAATGGGGTCTCAGGTTTATATCAATTTGCAGTAATGGGGTATCTGGTTCATAACAGTCTGTAGTAATGGGGTCTAAGGTTTATATCAGTCTGTCATAATGCGGTCTCAGGTTTCTATCAGTCTGTCGCAATGGGATCTCAGGTTTATTTCAATCTGCTATAATGGGGTCTCAGGTTTATATCAGTCTGCAGTCATGGGGTCTAAGGTTTATATCAGTCTGTCGTAATGCGGTCTCAGGTTTATATCAATCTGCTATAATGGGGTCTCAGGTTTATATCAGTCTGTCGTAATGGGGTCTCAGGTTTATTTCAATCTGCTATAATGGGGTCTCAGGTTTATATCAGTCTGCAGTCATGGGGTCTCAAGTTTATGTCAGTCTGTAGTAATGGGATCCCAGGTTTATATCAATCTGTAGTAATGTGGTCCCAGGTTTATATCAATCTGTAGTAATGGGGTCCCAGGTTTGTATCAATCTGTAAAAATGGGGTCTCAGGTTTATATCAGTCTGCAGTCATGGGGTCCCAGGTTTACATCAATCTGTAGTAATGGGGTCCCAGGTTTATATCAGTCAGGAGTAATGAGGTCACAGGTTAATATCAGTCTGTAGTTATGCGGTCCCAGGTTTATATCAGTGTGCAGTAATGGGGTCTCAGGTTTATATCAGTCTGTAAAAATGGGGTCCCAGGTTTATGTCAGTCTGCAGTAATGGGGTCTCAGTTTCATATCAGTCCGTAGTAATGGGATCCCAGGTTTATATCAATCTGTGGTAATGTGGTCCCAGGTTTATATTAATCTGTAGTAATGGGGTCCCAGGTTTATATCAATCTGTAGTAATGTGGTCCCAGGTTTATATTAATCTGTAGTAATGGGGTCTCAGATTTATATCAGTCTGTATAAATGGAGTCCCAGGTTTATGTCAGTCTGCAGTAATGGGGTCTCTGTTTTATATCAGTCTGTAGTAATGGGGTCTCAGGTTTTTGTCGGTCTGTTGTAATGGGGTCTCAGGTTTATGTCAGTCTGTAGTAATGGGGTCTCAGGTTTATATCAGTCTGTATAAATGGGGTCCCAGGTTTATGTCAGTCTGCAGTAATGGGGTCTCAGTTTTATATCAGTCTGTAGTAATGGGGTCCCAGGTTAATATCAATCTGTAGTTATGGGGTCCCTGGTTTATATCAGCCTGTAGTAATGGGGTCTCAGGTTTATGTCAGTCTGCAGTAATGGAGTCTCAGTTTTATATCAGTCTGTAGTAATGGGGTCTCAGGTTTATGTCAGTCTGCAGTAATGGGGTCTCAGGTTTATGTCAGTCTGCAGTAATGGGGTCTCAGGTTTATATCAGTCTGTAGTACTGGGGTCTCAGGTTTATATCAGTCTGTCGTAATGGGGTCTCAGGTTTATGTCGGTCTGCAGTAATGGGGTCTCAGGTTTATGTCAGTCTGCAGTAATGGGGTCTCAGGTTTCTATCAGTCTGCAGTAATGGGGTCTCTGGTTTATATCAGTCTGCAGTAATGGGGTCTCAGGTTTATGTCAGTCTGCAGTAATGGGGTCCCAGGTTTATATCAATCTGCAATAATGGGGTCTCAGGTTTATATCAGTCTGCAGTCATGGGGTCTCAGGTTAATATCAGTCTGCAGTAATGGGGTCTCAGTTTTATATCAGTCTGTAGTAATGGGGTCCCAGGTTAATATCAATCTGTAGTTATGGGGTCCCAGGTTTATATCAGTCTGCAGTCATGGGGTCTCAGGTTTATATCAGTCTGTAGTAATGGGATCCCAGGTTTATATCAATCTGTAGTAATGTGGCCCCAGGTTTATATCAATCTGTAGTAATGGGGTCCCAGGTTTATATCAATCAGTAAAAATGGGGTCTCAGGTTTATATCAGTCTGTAGGTATGGGGTCCCAGGTTTATATCAGTCTGTCGTAATGGGGTCTCAGGTTTATATCAGTCTGTAGTAATTGGGTCCCAGGTTTATATCAGTCTGTAGTACTGGGGTCTCAGGTTTATATCAGTCTGTAGTAGTGGGGTCTCAGGTTTATGTCAGTCTGCAGTAATGGGGTCTCTGGTTTATATACGTCTGCAGTAATGGGGTCTCAGGTTCATGTCAATCTGTAGAAATGGGGTTTCAGGTTTATATCCGTCTGTAGTAATCGGTTCCCAGGTTTATATCAATCTGTAGTAATGGGGTCCCAGGTTTATATCAATCTGGAGAAATGGGGTCCCAGTTTTGTATGAATTGATAATAATGGGGTCCCAGGTTTATATCAGTCTGTCGTAATGCGGTCTCAGGTTTCTATCAGTCTGTAGCAATGGGGTCTCAGGTGTACATCAGTCTGTTGTAATGGGGTCCCAGGTTTATATCAATCTGCAGTCATGGGGTCTCTGGTTTATATCAGTCTGTAGTAATGGGATCCCAGGTTTATATCAATCTGTAGTAATGGGGTCCCAGGTTTATATCAATCTGTAAAAATGGGGTCTCAGGTTTATATCAGTCAGTAGTAATGAGGTCCCAGGTTAATATCAGTCTGTAGTAATGGGTTCCCAGATTTATATCAATCTGTCGTAATGGCGTCCCAGGTTCATATCAGTCTGTAGTTATGCGGTCCCAGATTTATATCAGTCTGTAGTAATGGGTTCTCAGGTTTATATCAATCTGTAGAAATGGGTTCTCAGGTTAATATCTTTCTGTAGTAATGGGGTCTCAGGTTTATATCAATTTGCAGTAATGGGGTCTCAGTTTTATATCAGTCTGTAGTCATGGGGTCTCAGGTTAATATCTTTCTGTAGTAATGGGGTCTCAGGTTTATATCAATTTGCAGTAATGGGGTCTCAGTTTTATATCAGTCTGTAGTCATGGGGTCTCAGGTTTATGTCAGTCTGCAGTAATGGGGTCTCAGGTTTATGTCAGTCTGCAGTAATGGGGTCTCAGTTTTATATCAGTCTGTAGTAATGGGGTCTCTGGTTTATATCAGTCTGTAGTAATGGGGTCTCAGGTTTATGTCAGTCTGCAGTAATGTGGTCTCAGGTTTATGTCGGTCTGCAGTAATGGGGTCTCAGGTTTATATCAGTCTGTAGTACTGGGGTCTCAGGTTTATATCAGTCTGTAGTAATGGGGTCTCAGGTTTATGTCAGTCTGCAGTAATGGGGTCTCAGGTTTATGTCAGTCTGCAGTAATGGGGTCTCAGGTTTATATCAGTCTGCAGTCATGGGGTCTCTGGTTTATATCAGTCTGCAGTAATGGGGTCTCAGGTTTATGTCAGTCTGCAGTAATGGGGTCTCAGTTTTATATCAGTCTGTAGTAATGGGGTCTCAGGTTTATATCAGTCAGTAGTAATGAGGTCCCAGGTTAATATCAGTCTGTAGTTATGGGGTCCCAGGTTTATATCAGTCTGTAGTAAACGGGTCTCAGGTTTATATCAGTCTGTAGTAATGGGTTCTCAGTTTTATATCAGTGTGTAGTAATGGGGTCTCAGGTTTATATCAATCTGTAAAAATGGGGTCTCAGGTTTATATCAATCTGTAGAAATGGGGTTTCAGGTTTATATCAGTCTGCAGTAATGGGGTCTCAGGTTTATATCAGTCAGTAGTAATGAGGTCCCAGGTTAATATCAGTCTGTAGTTATTGGGTCCCAGGTTTATATCAATCTGCAATAATGGGGTCTCAGGTTTATATCAATCAGTAGTAATGAGGTCCCTGGTTAATATCAGTCTGTAGTTATGGGGTCCCAGGTTTATATCAGTCTGTAGTAATGGGGTCCCAGGTTTATATCAATCTGCAATAATGGGGTCTCAGGTTTATATCAGTCTTCAGTCATGGGGTCTCAGGTTTATATCAGTCTGTAGTAATGGGATCCCAGGTTTATATCAATCCGTAGTAATGTGGCCCCAGGTTGATATCAATCTGCAGTAATGGGGTCCCAGGTTTATATCAATCTGTAAAAATGGGGTCTCAGGTTTATATCAGTCTGTAGGTATGGGGTCCCAGGTTTATATCAGTCTGTCGTAATGGGGTCTCAGGTTTATATCAGTCTGTAGTAATTGGGTCCCAGGTTTATATCAGTCTGTAGTACTGGGGTCTCAGGTTTATATCAGTCTGTAGTAGTGGGGTCTCAGGTTTATGTCAGTCTGCAGTAATGGGGTCTCTGGTTTATATACGTCTGCAGTAATGGGGTCTCAGGTTTATGTCAATCTGTAGAAATGGGGTTTCAGGTTTATATCCGTCTGTAGTAATCGGTTCGCAGGTTTATATCAATCTGTAGTAATGGGGTCCCAGGTTTATATCAATCTGTAGAAATGGGGTCCCAGTTTTGTATGAATTGATATTAATGGGGTCTCAGGTTTATATCAGTCTGTCGTAATGCGGTCTCAGGTTTCTATCAGTCTGTAGCAATGGGGTCTCAGGTTTAAATCAGTCTGTTGTAATGGGGTCCCAGGTTTATATCAATCTGCAGTCATGGGGTCTCTGGTTTATATCAGTCTGTAGTAATGGGGTCTCAGGTTTATATCAATCTGCTATAATGGGGTCCCAGGTTTATATCAATCTGCAGTCATGGGGTCTCTGGTTTATATCAGTCTGTAGTAATGGGATCCCAGGTTTATATCAATCTGTAAAAATGGGGTCTCAGGTTTATATCAGTCAGTAGTAATGAGGTCCCAGGTTAATATCAGTCTGTAGTAATGGGTTCCCAGATTTATATCAGTCTGCAGTAATGGGTTCTCAGGTTTATATCAATCTGTAGAAATGGGTTCTCAGGTTTATATCAATCTGTAGAAATTGGGTCCCAGGTTCATATGAATTGATATTAATGGGCTCCCAGGTTAATATCTTTCTGCAGTAATGGGGTCTCAGGTTTATATCAATTTGCAGTAATGGGGTATCTGGTTCATCACAGTCTGCAGTAATGGGGTCTCAGGTTTATATCAGTCTGTCGTAATGCGGTCTCAGGTTTATATCAATCTGCTATAATGGGGTCTCAGGTTTATATCAGTCTGTCGTAATGGGGTCTCAGGTTTATATCAGTCTGTCGTAATGGGGTCTCAGGTTTATTTCAATCTGCTATAATGGGGTCTCAGGTTTATATCAGTCTGCAGTCATGGGGTCTCAAGTTTATGTCAGTCTGTAGTAATGGGATCCCAGGTTTATATCAATCTGTAGTAATGTGGTCCCAGGTTTATATCAATCTGTAGTAATGGGGTCCCAGGTTTGTATCAATCTGTAAAAATGGGGTCTCAGGTTTATATCAGTCTGCAGTCATGGGGTCCCAGGTTTACATCAATCTGTAGTAATGGGGTCCCAGGTTTATATCAGTCAGGAGTAATGAGGTCCCAGGTTAATATCAGTCTGTAGTTATGCGGTCCCAGGTTTATATCAGTGTGCAGTAATGGGGTCTCAGGTTTATATCAGTCTGTAAAAATGGGGTCCCAGGTTTATGTCAGTCTGCAGTAATGGGGTCTCAGTTTCATATCAGTCCGTAGTAATGGGATCCCAGGTTTATATCAATCTGTGGTAATGTGGTCCCAGGTTTATATTAATCTGTAGTAATGGGGTCCCAGGTTTATATCAATCTGTAGTAATGTGGTCCCAGGTTTATATTAATCTGTAGTAATGGGGTCTCAGATTTATATCAGTCTGTATAAATGGAGTCCCAGGTTTATGTCAGTCTGCAGTAATGGGGTCTCTGTTTTATATCAGTCTGTAGTAATGGGGTCTCAGGTTTTTGTCGGTCTGTTGTAATGGGGTCTCAGGTTTATGTCAGTCTGTAGTAATGGGGTCTCAGGTTTATATCAGTCTGTATAAATGGGGTCCCAGGTTTATGTCAGTCTGCAGTAATGGGGTCTCAGTTTTATATCAGTCTGTAGTAATGGGGTCCCAGGTTAATATCAATCTGTAGTTATGGGGTCCCAGGTTTATATCAGCCTGTAGTAATGGGGTCTCAGGTTTATGTCAGTCTGCAGTAATGGAGTCTCAGTTTTATATCAGTCTGTAGTAATGGGGTCTCAGGTTTATGTCAGTCTGCAGTGATGGGGTCTCAGGTTTATGTCAGTCTGCAGTAATGGGGTCTCAGGTTTATATCAGTCTGTAGTACTGGGGTCTCAGGTTTATATCAGTCTGTAGTAATGGGGTCTCAGGTTTATGTCGGTCTGCAGTAATGGGGTCTCAGGTTTATGTCAGTCTGCAGTAATGGGGTCTCAGGTTTCTATCAGTCTGCAGTAATGGGGTCTCTGGTTTATATCAGTCTGCAGTAATGGGGTCTCAGGTTTATGTCAGTCTGCAGTAATGGGGTCTCAGGTTTATATCAGTAAGTAGTAATGAGGTCCCAGGTTAATATCAGTCTGTAGTAATGGGGTCTCAGGTTTATATCAGTCTGTAGTAATGGGGTCTCAGTTTTATATCAGTGTGTAGTAATGGGGTCTCAGGTTTATATCAATCTGTTAAAATGGGGTCTCAGGTTTATATCAATCTGTAGAAATGGGGTTTCAGGTTTATATCAGTCTGCAGTAATGGGGTCTCAGATTTATATCAGTCAGTAGTAATGAGGTCCCAGGTTAATATCAGTCTGTAGTTATGGGGTCCCAGGTTTATATCAATCTGCAATAATGGGGTCTCAGGTTTATATCAATCAGTAGTAATGAGGTCCCTGGTTAATATCAGTCTGTAGTTATGGGGTCCCAGGTTTATATCAGTCTGTAGTAATGGGGTCCCAGGTTTATATCAATCTGCAATAATGGGGTCTCAGGTTTATATCAGTCTGCAGTAATGGGGTCTCAGGTTTATATCAGTCTGTAATAATGGGATCCCAGGTTTATATCAATCCGTAGTAATGTGGCCCCAGGTTTATATCAATCTGTAGTAATGGGGTCCCAGGTTTATATCAATCTGTAAAAATGGGGTCTCAGGTTTATATCAGTCTGTAGGTATGGGGTCCCATTTATATCAGTCTGTCGTAATGGGGTCTCAGGTTTATATCAGTCTGTAGTAATTGGGTCCCAGGTTTATATCAGTCTGTAGTACTGGGGTCTCAGGTTTATATCAGTCTGTAGTAGTGGGGTCTCAGGTTTATGTCAGTCTGCAGTAATGGGGTCTCAGGTTTATGTCAATCTGTAGAAATGGGGTTTCAGGTTTATATCCGTCTGTAGTAATCGGTTCCCAGGTTTATATCAATCTGTAGTAATGGGGTCCCAGGTTTATATCAATCTGTAGAAATGGGGTCCCAGTTTTGTATGAATTGATATTAATGGGGTCCCAGGTTTATATCAGTCTGTCGTAATGCGGTCTCAGGTTTCTATCAGTCTGTAGCAATGGGGTCTCAGGTTTAAATCAGTCTGTTGTAATGGGGTCCCAGGTTTATATCAATCTGCAGTCATGGGGTCTCTGGTTTATATCAGTCTGTAGTAATGGGGTCTCAGGTTTATATCTATCTGCTATAATGGGGTCCCAGGTTTATATCAATCTGCAGTCATGGGGTCTCTGGTTTATATCAGTCTGTAGTAATGGGATCCCAGGTTTATATCAATCTGCAGTCATGGGGTCTCTGGTTTATATCAGTCTGCAGTAATGAGGTCCCAGGTTAATATCAGTCTGTAGTAATGGCGTCCCAGGTTCATATCAGTCTGTAGTAATGGGTTCTCAGGTTTATATCAATCTGTAGAAATGGGTTCTCAGGTTTATATCAATCTGTAGAAATTGGGTCCCAGGTTTATATGAATTGATATTAATGGGCTCCCAGGTTAATATCTTTCTGCAGTAATGGGGTCTCAGGTTTATATCAATTTGCAGTAATGGGGTATCTGGTTCATCACAGTCTGCAGTAATGGGGTCTCAGGTTTATATCAGTCTGTCGTAATGCGGTCTCAGGTTTCTATCAGCCTGTAGCAATGGGGTCCCAGGTTTATATCAGTCTGTCGTAATGGGGTCTCAGGTTTATATCAATCTGCTATAATGGAGTCTCAGGTTGATATCAGTCTGCAGTCATGGGGTCTCAAGTTTATGTCAGTCTGTAGTAATGATATCCCCGGTTTATATCAATCTGTAGTAATGTGGTCCCAGGTTTATATCAATCTGTAGTAATGGGGTCCCAGGTTTGTATCAATCTGTAAAAATGGGGTCTCAGGTTTATATCAGTCTGCAGTCATGGGATCCCAGGTTTACATCAATCTGTAGTAATGGGGTCCCAGGTTTATATCAGTCAGGAGTAATGAGGTCCCAGGTTAATATCAGTCTGTAGTTATGCGGTCCCAGGTTTATATCAGTGTGTAGTAATGGGGTCTCAGGTTTATATCAGTCTGTATAAATGGGGTCCCAGGTTTATGTCAGTCTGCAGTAATGGGGTCTCAGTTTTATATCAGTCCGTAGTAATGGGATCCCAGGTTTATATCAATCTGTGGTAATGTGGTCCCAGGTTTATATTAATCTGTAGTAATGGGGTCCCAGGTTTATATCAATCTGTAGTAATGTGGTCCCAGGTTTATATTAATCTGTAGTAATGGGGTCTCAGATTTATATCAGTCTGTATAAATGGGGTCCTAGGTTTATGTCAGTCTGCAGTAATGGGGTCTCCGTTTTATATCAGTCTGTAGTAATGGGGTCTCAGGTTTTTGTCAGTCTGTAGTAATGGGGTCTCAGGTTTATATCAGTCTGTATAAATGGGGTCCCAGGTTTATGTCAGTCTGCAGTAATGGGGTCTCAGTTTTATATCAGTCTGTATAAATGGGGTCCCAGGTTTATGTCAGTCTGTAGTAATGGGGTCTCAGGTTTATATCAGTCTGTATAAATGGGGTCCCAGGTTTATGTCAGTCTGCAGTAATGGGGTCTCAGTTTTATATCAGTCTGTAGTAATGGGGTCCCAGGTTTATATCAGTCTGTCGTAATGGGTTCTCAGGTTTATATCAGTCTGCAGTAATGAGGTCCCAGGTGAATATCAATCTGTAGTTATGGGGTCCCAGGTTTATATCAGCCTGTAGTAATGGGGTCTCAGGTTTATGTCAGTCTGCAGTAATGGAGTCTCAGTTTTATATCAGTCTGTAGTAATGGGGTCTCAGGTTTATATCAGTCTGCAGTACTGAGGTCCCAGTTTTATATCAGTCTGTAATAATGGGGTCTCAGGTTTATATCAGTCTGTAGTAATGGGGTCTCAAGGTTATGTCAGTCTGCAGTAATAGGGTCTCAGGTTTATATCAGTCTGTAGTAATGGGGTCCATGGTTTATATCTGTCTGTCGTAATGGGTTCCCATGTTTATATCAGTCTGTAGTAATGGGTCTTAGGTTTATATCAGTCTGTAGTAATGGGGTCCCAGGTTTATTTCAGTCTATAGTAATGGGGTCTCAGGTTTATATCAGTCTGTAGTAATGGGGTCTCAGGTTGATATCGGTCTGTAATAATGAGGTCCCAGTTTTATATCAGTCTGTGGTAATGAGGTCCCAGGTTGATATCAGTCTGTAATAATGGGGTCCCAGGTTAATATCAGTCTGTAGTAAAGGTGTCCCAGGTTTATATCGGTCTGTGGTAATGGGGTCCCAGGTTTATATCGGTCTGTAGTAATGGGGTCCGAGGTTTATATCAGTCTGTAGTAAAGAGGTCCCAGGTTTATATCGGTCGATAGTAATGGGGTCCCAGGTTTATATCAGTCTGTAGTAATGAGGTCCCAGGTTTATATCGGTCTGTGGTAATGGGGTCCCAGGTTCATATCTGTCTGCAGTAATGGGTTCTCAGGTTTATATCAATCTGTAGAAATGGATTCTCAGGTTTATATCAATCTGTAGAAATGGGGTCCCAGGTTTATATGAATTGATATTAATGGGGTCCCAGGTTAATATATATCTGTAGTAATGGGGTCTCAGGTTTATATCAATTTGCAGTAATGGGGTATCTGGTTCATAACAGTCTGTAGTAATGGGGTCTAAGGTTTATATCAGTCTGTCATAATGCGGTCTCAGGTTTCTATCAGTCTGTCGCAATGGGATCTCAGGTTTATGTCAGTCTGTAGTAATGGGGTCCCAGGTTTATATCAATCTGTAACAATGAGGTCCCAGGTTAATATCAGTCTGTAGTTATGGGGTCCCAGGTTTATATCAGTGTGTAGTAATGGGGTCTCAGGTTTATGTCAGTCTGCAGTAATGGGGTCTCAGTTTTATATCAGTCTGTAGTAATGGGGTCTCAGGTTTATATCAGTCAGTAGTAATGAGGTCCCAGGTTAATATCAGTCTGTAGTTATGGGGTCCCAGGTTTATATCAGTCTGTAGTAATGGGGTCTCAGGTTTATATCAGTCTGCAGTAATGGGGTCTCAGTTTTATATCAGTCTGTAGTAATGGGGTCTCAGGTTTATATCAATCTGTAAAAATGGGGTCTCAGGTTTATATCAATCTGTAGAAATGGGGTTTCAGGTTTATATCAGTCTGCAGTAATGGGGTCTCAGGTTTATATCAGTCAGTGGTAATGAGGTCCCAGGTTAATATCAGTCTGTAGTTATGGGGTCCCAGGTTTATATCAATCTGCAATAATGGGGTCTCAGGTTTATATCAATCAGTAGTAATGAGGTCCCTGGTTAATATCAGTCTGTAGTTATGGGGTCCCAGGTTTATATCAGTCTGTAGTAATGGGGTCCCAGGTTTATATCAATCTGCAATAATGGGGTCTCAAGTTTATGTCAGTCTGTAGTAATGGGATCCCAGGTTTATATCAATCCATAGTAATGTGGCCCCAGGTTTATATCAATCTGTAGTAATGGGGTCCCAGGTTTATATCAATCTGTAAAAATGGGGTCTCAGGTTTATATCAGTCTGTAGGTATGGGGTCCCAGGTTTATATCAGTCTGTCGTAATGGGGTCTCAGTTTTATATCAGTCTGTAGTAATTGGGTCCCAGGTTTATATCAGTCTGTAGTACTGGGATCTCAGGTTTATATCAGTCTGTAGTAGTGGGGTCTCAGGTTTATGTCAGTCTGCATTAATGGGGTCTCTGGTTTATATACGTCTGCAGTAATGGGGTCTCAGGTTTATGTCAATCTGTAGAAGTGGGGTTTCAGGTTTATATCCGTCTGTAGTAATCGGTTCGCAGGTTTATATCAATCTGTCGTCATGGGGTCCCAGGTTTATATCAATCTGTAGAAATGGGGTCCCAGTTTTGTATGAATTGATATTAATGGGGTCCCAGGTTTATATCAGTCTGTCGTAATGCGGTCTCAGGTTTCTATCAGTCTGTAGCAATGGGGTCTCAGGTTTAAATCGGTCTGTTGTAATGGGGTCCCAGGTTTATATCAATCTGCAGTCATGGGGTCTCTGGTTTATATCAGTCTGTAGTAATGGGGTCTCAGGTTTATATCAATCTGCTATAATGGGGTCCCAGGTTTATATCAATCTGCAGTCATGGGGTCTCTGGTTTATATCAGTCTGTAGTAATGGGATCCCAGGTTTATATCAATCTGTAAAAATGGGGTCTCAGGTTTATATCAGTCAGAAGTAATGGGTTCCCAGATTTTCTCAATTTGTCGTAATGGCGTCCCAGGTTCATATCAGTCTGTAGTAATGGGTTCCCAGATTTATATCAGTCTGCAGTAATGGGTTCTCAGGTTTATATCAATCTGTAGAAATGGGTTCTCAGGTTTATATCAATCTGTAGAAATTGGGTCCCAGGTTTATATGAATTGATATTAATGGGCTCCCAGGTTAATATCTTTCTGCAGTAATGGGGTCTCAGGTTTATATCAATTTGCAGTAATGGGGTATCTGGTTCCTCACAGTCTGCAGTAATGGGGTCTCAGGTTTATATCAGTCTGTCGTAATGCGGTCTCAGGTTTCTACCAGCCTGTAGCAATGGTGTCCCAGGTTTATATCAGTCTGTCGTAATGGGGTCTCAGGTTTATATCAATCTGCTATAATGGGGTCTCAGGTTTATATCAGTCTGCAGTCATGGGGTCTCAAGTTTATGTCAGTCTGTAGTAATGGGATCCCAGGTTTATATCAATCTGTAGTAATGTGGTCCCAGGTTTATATCAATCTGTAGTAATGGGGTCCCAGGTTTGTATCAATCTGTAAAAATGGGGTCTCAGGTTTATATCAGTCTGCAGTCATGGGGTCCCAGGTTTACATCAATCTGTAGTAATGGGGTCCCAGGTTTATATCAGTCAGGAGTAATGAGGTCCCAGGTTAATATCAGTCTGCAGTTATGCGGTCCCAGGTTTATATCAGTGTGTAGTAATGGGGTCTCAGGTTTATATCAGTCTGTATAAATGGGGTCCCAGGTTTATGTCAGTCTGCAGTAATGGGGTCTCAGTTTTATATCAGTCCGTAGTAATGGGATCCCAGGTTTATATCAATCTGTGGTAATGTGGTCCCAGGTTTATATTAATCTGTAGTAATGGGGTCCCAGGTTTATATCAATCTGTAGTAATGTGGTCCCAGGTTTATATTAATCTGTAGTAATGGTGTCTCAGATTTATATCAGTCTGTATAAATGGGGTCCCAGGTTTATGTCAGTCTGCAGTAATGGGGTCTCCGTTTTATATCAGTCTGTAGTACTGGGGTCTCAGGTTTTTGTCAGTCTGTTGTAATGGGGTCTCAGGTTTATGTCAGTCTGTAGTAATGGGGTCCCAGGTTTATATCAGTCTGTCGTAATGGGTTCTCAGGTTTATATCAGTCTGCAGTAATGAGGTCCCAGGTTAATATCAATCTGTAGTTATGGGGTCCCAGGTTTATATCAGCCTGTAGTAATGGGGTCTCAGGTTTTTGTCAGTCTGTTGTAATGGGGTCTCAGGTTTATGTCAGTCTGTAGTAATGGGGTCTCAGGTTTATATCAGTCTGTATAAATGGGGTCCCAGGTTTATGTCAGTCTGCAGTAATGGGGTCTCAGTTTTATATCAGTCTGTAGTAATGGGGTCCCAGGTTTATATCAGTCTGTCGTAATGGGTTCTCAGGTTTATATCAGTCTGCAGTAATGAGGTCCCAGGTTAATATCAATCTGTAGTTATGGGGTCCCAGGTTTATATCAGCCTGTAGTAATGGGGTCTCAGGTTTATGTCAGTCTGCAGTAATGGAGTCTCAGTTTTATATCAGTCTGTAGTAATGGGGTCTCAGGTTTATATCAGTCTGCAGTACTGAGGTCCCAGTTTTATATCAGTCTGTAATAATGGGGTCTCAGGTTTATATCAGTCTGTAGTAATGGGGTCTCAAGGTTATGTCAGTCTGCAGTAATAGGGTCTCAGGTTTATATCAGTCTGTAGTAATGGGGTCCATGGTTTATATCTGTCTGTCGTAATGGGTTCCCATGTTTATATCAGTCTGTAGTAATGGGTCTTAGGTTTATATCAGTCTGTAGTAATGGGGTCCCAGGTTTATTTCAGTCTATAGTAATGGGGTCTCAGGTTTATATCAGTCTGTAGTAATGGGGTCTCAGGTTGATATCGGTCTGTAATAATGAGGTCCCAGTTTTATATCAGTCTGTGGTAATGAGGTCCCAGGTTGATATCAGTCTGTAATAATGGGGTCCCAGGTTAATATCAGTCTGTAGTAAAGGTGTCCCAGGTTTATATCGGTCTGTGGTAATGGGGTCCCAGGTTTATATCGGTCTGTAGTAATGGGGTCCGAGGTTTATATCAGTCTGTAGTAAAGAGGTCCCAGGTTTATATCGGTCGATAGTAATGGGGTCCCAGGTTTATATCAGTCTGTAGTAATGAGGTCCCAGGTTTATATCGGTCTGTGGTAATGGGGTCCCAGGTTCATATCTGTCTGCAGTAATGGGTTCTCAGGTTTATATCAATCTGTAGAAATGGGTTCTCAGGTTTATATCAATCTGTAGAAATGGGGTCCCAGGTTTATATGAATTGATATTAATGGGGTCCCAGGTTAATATCTTTCTGTAGTAATGGGGTCTCAGGTTTATATCAATTTGCAGTAATGGGGTATCTGGTTCATAACAGTCTGTAGTAATGGGGTCTAAGGTTTATATCAGTCTGTCATAATGCGGTCTCAGGTTTCTATCAGTCTGTCGCAATGGGATCTCAGGTTTATGTCAGTCTGTAGTAATGGGATCCCAGGTTTATATCATTCTGTAGTAATGGGGTCCCAGGTTTATATCAGTCTGTAGTTATGGGGTCCCAGGTTTATATCAGTGTGTAGTAATGGGGTCTCAGGTTTATGTCAGTCTGCAGTAATGGGGTCTCAGTTTTATATCAGTCTGTAGTAATGGGGTCTCAGGTTTATATCAGTCAGTAGTAATGAGGTCCCAGGTTAATATCAGTCTGTAGTTATGGGGTCCCAGGTTTATATCAGTCTGTAGTAATGGGGTCTCAGGTTTATGTCAGTCTGCAGTAATGGGGTCTCAGTTTTATATCAGTCTGTAGTAATGGGGTCTCAGGTTTATATCAGTCAGTAGTAATGAGGTCCCAGGTTAATATCAGTCTGTAGTTATGGGGTCCCAGGTTTATATCAGTCTGTAGTAATGGGGTCTCAGGTTTATATCAGTCTGTAGTAATGGGGTCTCAGTTTTATATCAGTCTGTAGTAATGGGGTCTCAGGTTTATATCAATCTGTAAAAATGGGGTCTCAGGTTTATATCAATCTGTAGAAATGGGGTTTCAGGTTTATATCAGTCTGCAGTAATGGGGTCTCAGGTTTATATCAGTCAGTGGTAATGAGGTCCCAGGTTAATATCAGTCTGTAGTTATGGGGTCCCAGGTTTATATCAATCTGCAATAATGGGGTCTCAGGTTTATATCAATCAGTAGTAATGAGGTCCCTGGTTAATATCAGTCTGTAGTTATGGGGTCCCAGGTTTATATCAGTCTGTAGTAATGGGGTCCCAGGTTTATATCAATCTGCAATAATGGGGTCTCAAGTTTATGTCAGTCTGCAGTAATGGGATCCCAGGTTTATATCAATTCGTAGTAATGTGGCCCCAGGTTTATATCAATCTGTAGTAATGGGGTCCCAGGTTTGTATCAATCTGTAAAAATGGGGTCTCAGGTTTATATCAGTCTGCAGTCATGGGGTCCCAGGTTTACATCAATCTGTAGTAATGGGGTCCCAGGTTTATATCAGTCAGGAGTAATGAGGTCACAGGTTAATATCAGTCTGTAGTTATGCGGTCCCAGGTTTATATCAGTGTGTAGTAATGGGGTCTCAGGTTTATATCAGTCTGTATAAATGGGGTCCCAGGTTTATGTCAGTCTGCAGTAATGGGGTCTCAGTTTTATATCAGTCTGTAGTAATGGGGTCTCAGGTTTATATCAGTCAGTAGTAATGAGGTCCCAGGTTAATATCAGTCTGTAGTTATGGGGTCCCAGGTTTATATCAGTCTGTAGTAATGGGGTCTCAGGTTTATATCAGTCTGTAGTAATGGGTTCTCAGTTTTATATCAGTGTGTAGTAATGGGGTCTCAGGTTTATATCAATCTGTAAAAATGGGGTCTCAGGTTTATATCAATCTGTAGAAATGGGGTTTCAGGTTTATATCAGTCTGCAGTAATGGGGTCTCAGGTTTATATCAGTCAGTAGTAATGAGGTCCCAGGTTAATATCAGTCTGTAGTTATTGGGTCCCAGGTTTATATCAATCTGCAATAATGGGGTCTCAGGTTTATATCAATCAGTAGTAATGAGGTCCCTGGTTAATATCAGTCTGTAGTTATGGGGTCCCAGGTTTATATCAGTCTGTAGTAATGGGGTCCCAGGTTTATATCAATCTGCAATAATGGGGTCTCAGGTTTATATCAGTCTTCAGTCATGGGGTCTCAGGTTTATATCAGTCTGTAGTAATGGGATCCCAGGTTTATATCAATCCGTAGTAATGTGGCCCCAGGTTGATATCAATCTGCAGTAATGGGGTCCCAGGTTTATATCAATCTGTAAAAATGGGGTCTCAGGTTTATATCAGTCTGTAGGTATGGGGTCCCAGGTTTATATCAGTCTGTCGTAATGGGGTCTCAGGTTTATATCAGTCTGTAGTAATTGGGTCCCAGGTTTATATCAGTCTGTAGTACTGGGGTCTCAGGTTTATATCAGTCTGTAGTAGTGGGGTCTCAGGTTTATGTCAGTCTGCAGTAATGGGGTCTCTGGTTTATATACGTCTGCAGTAATGGGGTCTCAGGTTTATGTCAATCTGTAGAAATGGGGTTTCAGGTTTATATCCGTCTGTAGTAATCGGTTCGCAGGTTTATATCAATCTGTAGTAATGGGGTCCCAGGTTTATATCAATCTGTAGAAATGGGGTCCCAGTTTTGTATGAATTGATATTAATGGGGTCTCAGGTTTATATCAGTCTGTCGTAATGCGGTCTCAGGTTTCTATCAGTCTGTAGCAATGGGGTCTCAGGTTTAAATCAGTCTGTTGTAATGGGGTCCCAGGTTTATATCAATCTGCAGTCATGGGGTCTCTGGTTTATATCAGTCTGTAGTAATGGGGTCTCAGGTTTATATCAATCTGCTATAATGGGGTCCCAGGTTTATATCAATCTGCAGTCATGGGGTCTCTGGTTTATATCAGTCTGTAGTAATGGGATCCCAGGTTTATATCAATCTGTAAAAATGGGGTCTCAGGTTTATATCAGTCAGTAGTAATGAGGTCCCAGGTTAATATCAGTCTGTAGTAATGGGTTCCCAGATTTATATCAGTCTGCAGTAATGGGTTCTCAGGTTTATATCAATCTGTAGAAATGGGTTCTCAGGTTTATATCAATCTGTAGAAATTGGGTCCCAGGTTCATATGAATTGATATTAATGGGCTCCCAGGTTAATATCTTTCTGCAGTAATGGGGTCTCAGGTTTATATCAATTTGCAGTAATGGGGTATCTGGTTCATCACAGTCTGCAGTAATGGGGTCTCAGGTTTATATCAGTCTGTCGTAATGCGGTCTCAGGTTTATATCAATCTGCTATAATGGGGTCTCAGGTTTATATCAGTCTGTCGTAATGGGGTCTCAGGTTTATATCAGTCTGTCGTAATGGGGTCTCAGGTTTATTTCAATCTGCTATAATGGGGTCTCAGGTTTATATCAGTCTGCAGTCATGGGGTCTCAAGTTTATGTCAGTCTGTAGTAATGGGATCCCAGGTTTATATCAATCTGTAGTAATGTGGTCCCAGGTTTATATCAATCTGTAGTAATGGGGTCCCAGGTTTGTATCAATCTGTAAAAATGGGGTCTCAGGTTTATATCAGTCTGCAGTCATGGGGTCCCAGGTTTACATCAATCTGTAGTAATGGGGTCCCAGGTTTATATCAGTCAGGAGTAATGAGGTCCCAGGTTAATATCAGTCTGTAGTTATGCGGTCCCAGGTTTATATCAGTGTGCAGTAATGGGGTCTCAGGTTTATATCAGTCTGTAAAAATGGGGTCCCAGGTTTATGTCAGTCTGCAGTAATGGGGTCTCAGTTTCATATCAGTCCGTAGTAATGGGATCCCAGGTTTATATCAATCTGTGGTAATGTGGTCCCAGGTTTATATTAATCTGTAGTAATGGGGTCCCAGGTTTATATCAATCTGTAGTAATGTGGTCCCAGGTTTATATTAATCTGTAGTAATGGGGTCTCAGATTTATATCAGTCTGTATAAATGGAGTCCCAGGTTTATGTCAGTCTGCAGTAATGGGGTCTCTGTTTTATATCAGTCTGTAGTAATGGGGTCTCAGGTTTTTGTCGGTCTGTTGTAATGGGGTCTCAGGTTTATGTCAGTCTGTAGTAATGGGGTCTCAGGTTTATATCAGTCTGTATAAATGGGGTCCCAGGTTTATGTCAGTCTGCAGTAATGGGGTCTCAGTTTTATATCAGTCTGTAGTAATGGGGTCCCAGGTTAATATCAATCTGTAGTTATGGGGTCCCAGGTTTATATCAGCCTGTAGTAATGGGGTCTCAGGTTTATGTCAGTCTGCAGTAATGGAGTCTCAGTTTTATATCAGTCTGTAGTAATGGGGTCTCAGGTTTATGTCAGTCTGCAGTGATGGGGTCTCAGGTTTATGTCAGTCTGCAGTAATGGGGTCTCAGGTTTATGTCGGTCTGCAGTAATGGGGTCTCAGGTTTATGTCAGTCTGCAGTAATGGGGTCTCAGGTTTCTATCAGTCTGCAGTAATGGGGTCTCTGGTTTATATCAGTCTGCAGTAATGGGGTCTCAGGTTTATGTCAGTCTGCAGTAATGGGGTCTCAGGTTTATATCAGTCAGTAGTAATGAGGTCCCAGGTTAATATCAGTCTGTAGTAATGGGGTCTCAGGTTTATATCAGTCTGTAGTAATGGGGTCTCAGTTTTATATCAGTGTGTAGTAATGGGGTCTCAGGTTTATATCAATCTGTTAAAATGGGGTCTCAGGTTTATATCAATCTGTAGAAATGGGGTTTCAGGTTTATATCAGTCTGCAGTAATGGGGTCTCAGATTTATATCAGTCAGTAGTAATGAGGTCCCAGGTTAATATCAGTCTGTAGTTATGGGGTCCCAGGTTTATATCAATCTGCAATAATGGGGTCTCAGGTTTATATCAATCAGTAGTAATGAGGTCCCTGGTTAATATCAGTCTGTAGTTATGGGGTCCCAGGTTTATATCAGTCTGTAGTAATGGGGTCCCAGGTTTATATCAATCTGCAATAATGGGGTCTCAGGTTTATATCAGTCTGCAGTAATGGGGTCTCAGGTTTATATCAGTCTGTAATAATGGGATCCCAGGTTTATATCAATCCGTAGTAATGTGGCCCCAGGTTTATATCAATCTGTAGTAATGGGGTCCCAGGTTTATATCAATCTGTAAAAATGGGGTCTCAGGTTTATATCAGTCTGTAGGTATGGGGTCCCATTTATATCAGTCTGTCGTAATGGGGTCTCAGGTTTATATCAGTCTGTAGTAATTGGGTCCCAGGTTTATATCAGTCTGTAGTACTGGGGTCTCAGGTTTATATCAGTCTGTAGTAGTGGGGTCTCAGGTTTATGTCAGTCTGCAGTAATGGGGTCTCAGGTTTATGTCAATCTGTAGAAATGGGGTTTCAGGTTTATATCCGTCTGTAGTAATCGGTTCCCAGGTTTATATCAATCTGTAGTAATGGGGTCCCAGGTTTATATCAATCTGTAGAAATGGGGTCCCAGTTTTGTATGAATTGATATTAATGGGGTCCCAGGTTTATATCAGTCTGTCGTAATGCGGTCTCAGGTTTCTATCAGTCTGTAGCAATGGGGTCTCAGGTTTAAATCAGTCTGTTGTAATGGGGTCCCAGGTTTATATCAATCTGCAGTCATGGGGTCTCTGGTTTATATCAGTCTGTAGTAATGGGGTCTCAGGTTTATATCTATCTGCTATAATGGGGTCCCAGGTTTATATCAATCTGCAGTCATGGGGTCTCTGGTTTATATCAGTCTGTAGTAATGGGATCCCAGGTTTATATCAATCTGCAGTCATGGGGTCTCTGGTTTATATCAGTCTGCAGTAATGAGGTCCCAGGTTAATATCAGTCTGTAGTAATGGCGTCCCAGGTTCATATCAGTCTGTAGTAATGGGTTCTCAGGTTTATATCAATCTGTAGAAATGGGTTCTCAGGTTTATATCAATCTGTAGAAATTGGGTCCCAGGTTTATATGAATTGATATTAATGGGCTCCCAGGTTAATATCTTTCTGCAGTAATGGGGTCTCAGGTTTATATCAATTTGCAGTAATGGGGTATCTGGTTCATCACAGTCTGCAGTAATGGGGTCTCAGGTTTATATCAGTCTGTCGTAATGCGGTCTCAGGTTTCTATCAGCCTGTAGCAATGGGGTCCCAGGTTTATATCAGTCTGTCGTAATGGGGTCTCAGGTTTATATCAATCTGCTATAATGGAGTCTCAGGTTGATATCAGTCTGCAGTCATGGGGTCTCAAGTTTATGTCAGTCTGTAGTAATGATATCCCCGGTTTATATCAATCTGTAGTAATGTGGTCCCAGGTTTATATCAATCTGTAGTAATGGGGTCCCAGGTTTGTATCAATCTGTAAAAATGGGGTCTCAGGTTTATATCAGTCTGCAGTCATGGGATCCCAGGTTTACATCAATCTGTAGTAATGGGGTCCCAGGTTTATATCAGTCAGGAGTAATGAGGTCCCAGGTTAATATCAGTCTGTAGTTATGCGGTCCCAGGTTTATATCAGTGTGTAGTAATGGGGTCTCAGGTTTATATCAGTCTGTATAAATGGGGTCCCAGGTTTATGTCAGTCTGCAGTAATGGGGTCTCAGTTTTATATCAGTCCGTAGTAATGGGATCCCAGGTTTATATCAATCTGTGGTAATGTGGTCCCAGGTTTATATTAATCTGTAGTAATGGGGTCCCAGGTTTATATCAATCTGTAGTAATGTGGTCCCAGGTTTATATTAATCTGTAGTAATGGGGTCTCAGATTTATATCAGTCTGTATAAATGGGGTCCTAGGTTTATGTCAGTCTGCAGTAATGGGGTCTCCGTTTTATATCAGTCTGTAGTAATGGGGTCTCAGGTTTTTGTCAGTCTGTAGTAATGGGGTCTCAGGTTTATATCAGTCTGTATAAATGGGGTCCCAGGTTTATGTCAGTCTGCAGTAATGGGGTCTCAGTTTTATATCAGTCTGTATAAATGGGGTCCCAGGTTTATGTCAGTCTGTAGTAATGGGGTCTCAGGTTTATATCAGTCTGTATAAATGGGGTCCCAGGTTTATGTCAGTCTGCAGTAATGGGGTCTCAGTTTTATATCAGTCTGTAGTAATGGGGTCCCAGGTTTATATCAGTCTGTCGTAATGGGTTCTCAGGTTTATATCAGTCTGCAGTAATGAGGTCCCAGGTGAATATCAATCTGTAGTTATGGGGTCCCAGGTTTATATCAGCCTGTAGTAATGGGGTCTCAGGTTTATGTCAGTCTGCAGTAATGGAGTCTCAGTTTTATATCAGTCTGTAGTAATGGGGTCTCAGGTTTATATCAGTCTGCAGTACTGAGGTCCCAGTTTTATATCAGTCTGTAATAATGGGGTCTCAGGTTTATATCAGTCTGTAGTAATGGGGTCTCAAGG
Organism: Heterodontus francisci; assembly: GCF_036365525.1. NCBI lineage: Eukaryota > Metazoa > Chordata > Chondrichthyes > Heterodontiformes > Heterodontidae > Heterodontus > Heterodontus francisci. Next base: position 9,483,893 of record NC_090397.1, read on the forward strand.
TTATGTCAGTCTGCAGTAATAGGGTCTCAGGTTTATATCAGTCTGTAGTAATGGGGTCCATGGTTTATATCTGTCTGTCGTAATGGGTTCCCATGTTTATATCAGTCTGTAGTAATGGGTCTTAGGTTTATATCAGTCTGTAGTAATGGGGTCCCAGGTTTATTTCAGTCTATAGTAATGGGGTCTCAGGTTTATATCAGTCTGTAGTAATGGGGTCTCAGGTTGATATCGGTCTGTAATAATGAGGTCCCAGTTTTATATCAGTCTGTGGTAATGAGGTCCCAGGTTGATATCAGTCTGTAATAATGGGGTCCCAGGTTAATATCAGTCTGTAGTAAAGGTGTCCCAGGTTTATATCGGTCTGTGGTAATGGGGTCCCAGGTTTATATCGGTCTGTAGTAATGGGGTCCGAGGTTTATATCAGTCTGTAGTAAAGAGGTCCCAGGTTTATATCGGTCGATAGTAATGGGGTCCCAGGTTTATATCAGTCTGTAGTAATGAGGTCCCAGGTTTATATCGGTCTGTGGTAATGGGGTCCCAGGTTCATATCTGTCTGCAGTAATGGGTTCTCAGGTTTATATCAATCTGTAGAAATGGATTCTCAGGTTTATATCAATCTGTAGAAATGGGGTCCCAGGTTTATATGAATTGATATTAATGGGGTCCCAGGTTAATATATATCTGTAGTAATGGGGTCTCAGGTTTATATCAATTTGCAGTAATGGGGTATCTGGTTCATAACAGTCTGTAGTAATGGGGTCTAAGGTTTATATCAGTCTGTCATAATGCGGTCTCAGGTTTCTATCAGTCTGTCGCAATGGGATCTCAGGTTTATGTCAGTCTGTAGTAATGGGGTCCCAGGTTTATATCAATCTGTAACAATGAGGTCCCAGGTTAATATCAGTCTGTAGTTATGGGGTCCCAGGTTTATATCAGTGTGTAGTAATGGGGTCTCAGGTTTATGTCAGTCTGCAGTAATGGGGTCTCAGTTTTATATCAGTCTGTAGTAATGGGGTCTCAGGTTTATATCAGTCAGTAGTAATGAGGTCCCAGGTTAAAATCAGTCTGTAGTTATGGGGTCCCAGGTTTATATCAGTCTGTAGTAATGGGGTCTCAGGTTTATATCAGTCTGCAGTAATGGGGTCTCAGTTTTATATCAGTCTGTAGTAATGGGGTCTCAGGTTTATATCAATCTGTAAAAATGGGGTCTCAGGTTTATATCAATCTGTAGAAATTGGGTTTCAGGTTTATATCAGTCTGCAGTAATGGGGTCTCAGGTTTATATCAGTCTGTAGTAATGGGGTCCCAGGTTTATATCAATCTGCAATAATGGGGTCTCAAGTTTATGTCAGTCTGTAGTAATGGGATCCCAGGTTTATATCAATCCATAGTAATGTGGCCCCAGGTTTATATCAATCTGTAGTAATGGGGTCCCAGGTTTATATCAATCTGTAAAAATGGGGTCTCAGGTTTATATCAGTCTGTAGGTATGGGGTCCCAGGTTTATATCAGTCTGTCGTAATGGGGTCTCAGTTTTATATCAGTCTGTAGTAATTGGGTCCCAGGTTTATATCAGTCTGTAGTACTGGGGTCTCAGGTTTATATCAGTCTGTAGTAGTGGGGTCTCAGGTTTATGTCAGTCTGCATTAATGGGGTCTCTGGTTTATATACGTCTGCAGTAATGGGGTCTCAGGTTTATGTCAATCTGTAGAAATGGGGTTTCAGGTTTATATCCGTCTGTAGTAATCGGTTCGCAGGTTTATATCAATCTGTCGTCATGGGGTCCCAGGTTTATATCAATCTGTAGAAATGGGGTCCCAGTTTTGTATGAATTGATATTAATGGGGTCCCAGGTTTATATCAGTCTGTCGTAATGCGGTCTCAGGTTTCTATCAGTCTGTAGCAATGGGGTCTCAGGTTTAAATCGGTCTGTTGTAATGGGGTCCCAGGTTTATATCAATCTGCAGTCATGGGGTCTCTGGTTTATATCAGTCTGTAGTAATGGGGTCTCAGGTTTATATCAATCTGCTATAATGGGGTCCCAGGTTTATATCAATCTGCAGTCATGGGGTCTCTGGTTTATATCAGTCTGTAGTAATGGGATCCCAGGTTTATATCAATCTGTAAAAATGGGGTCTCAGGTTTATATCAGTCAGTAGTAATGGGTTCCCAGATTTTCTCAATTTGTCGTAATGGCGTCCCAGGTTCATATCAGTCTGTAGTAATGGGTTCCCAGATTTATATCAGTCTGCAGTAATGGGTTCTCAGGTTTATATCAATCTGTAGAAATGGGTTCTCAGGTTTATATCAATCTGTAGAAATTGGGTCCCAGGTTTATATGAATTGATATTAATGGGCTCCCAGGTTAATATCTTTCTGCAGTAATGGGGTCTCAGGTTTATATCAATTTGCAGTAATGGGGTATCTGGTTCCTCACAGTCTGCAGTAATGGGGTCTCAGGTTTATATCAGTCTGTCGTAATGCGGTCTCAGGTTTCTACCAGCCTGTAGCAATGGTGTCCCAGGTTTATATCAGTCTGTCGTAATGGGGTCTCAGGTTTATATCAATCTGCTATAATGGGGTCTCAGGTTTATATCAGTCTGCAGTCATGGGGTCTCAAGTTTATGTCAGTCTGTAGTAATGGGATCCCAGGTTTATATCAATCTGTAGTAATGTGGTCCCAGGTTTATATCAATCTGTAGTAATGGGGTCCCAGGTTTGTATCAATCTGTAAAAATGGGGTCTCAGGTTTATATCAGTCTGCAGTCATGGGGTCCCAGGTTTACATCAATCTGTAGTAATGGGGTCCCAGGTTTATATCAGTCAGGAGTAATGAGGTCCCAGGTTAATATCAGTCTGCAGTTATGCGGTCCCAGGTTTATATCAGTGTGTAGTAATGGGGTCTCAGGTTTATATCAGTCTGTATAAATGGGGTCCCAGGTTTATGTCAGTCTGCAGTAATGGGGTCTCAGTTTTATATCAGTCCGTAGTAATGGGATCCCAGGTTTATATCAATCTGTGGTAATGTGGTCCCAGGTTTATATTAATCTGTAGTAATGGGGTCCCAGGTTTATATCAATCTGTAGTAATGTGGTCCCAGGTTTATATTAATCTGTAGTAATGGTGTCTCAGATTTATATCAGTCTGTATAAATGGGGTCCCAGGTTTATGTCAGTCTGCAGTAATGGGGTCTCCGTTTTATATCAGTCTGTAGTACTGGGGTCTCAGGTTTTTGTCAGTCTGTTGTAATGGGGTCTCAGGTTTATGTCAGTCTGTAGTAATGGGGTCCCAGGTTTATATCAGTCTGTCGTAATGGGTTCTCAGGTTTATATCAGTCTGCAGTAATGAGGTCCCAGGTTAATATCAATCTGTAGTTATGGGGTCCCAGGTTTATATCAGCCTGTAGTAATGGGGTCTCAGGTTTTTGTCAGTCTGTTGTAATGGGGTCTCAGGTTTATGTCAGTCTGTAGTAATGGGGTCTCAGGTTTATATCAGTCTGTATAAATGGGGTCCCAGGTTTATGTCAGTCTGCAGTAATGGGGTCTCAGTTTTATATCAGTCTGTAGTAATGGGGTCCCAGGTTTATATCAGTCTGTCGTAATGGGTTCTCAGGTTTATATCAGTCTGCAGTAATGAGGTCCCAGGTTAATATCAATCTGTAGTTATGGGGTCCCAGGTTTATATCAGCCTGTAGTAATGGGGTCTCAGGTTTATGTCAGTCTGCAGTAATGGAGTCTCAGTTTTATATCAGTCTGTAGTAATGGGGTCTCAGGTTTATATCAGTCTGCAGTACTGAGGTCCCAGTTTTATATCAGTCTGTAATAATGGGGTCTCAGGTTTATATCAGTCTGTAGTAATGGGGTCTCAAGGTTATGTCAGTCTGCAGTAATAGGGTCTCAGGTTTATATCAGTCTGTAGTAATGGGGTCCATGGTTTATATCTGTCTGTCGTAATGGGTTCCCATGTTTATATCAGTCTGTAGTAATGGGTCTTAGGTTTATATCAGTCTGTAGTAATGGGGTCCCAGGTTTATTTCAGTCTATAGTAATGGGGTCTCAGGTTTATATCAGTCTGTAGTAATGGGGTCTCAGGTTGATATCGGTCTGTAATAATGAGGTCCCAGTTTTATATCAGTCTGTGGTAATGAGGTCCCAGGTTGATATCAGTCTGTAATAATGGGGTCCCAGGTTAATATCAGTCTGTAGTAAAGGTGTCCCAGGTTTATATCGGTCTGTGGTAATGGGGTCCCAGGTTTATATCGGTCTGTAGTAATGGGGTCCGAGGTTTATATCAGTCTGTAGTAAAGAGGTCCCAGGTTTATATCGGTCGATAGTAATGGGGTCCCAGGTTTATATCAGTCTGTAGTAATGAGGTCCCAGGTTTATATCGGTCTGTGGTAATGGGGTCCCAGGTTCATATCTGTCTGCAGTAATGGGTTCTCAGGTTTATATCAATCTGTAGAAATGGATTCTCAGGTTTATATCAATCTGTAGAAATGGGGTCCCAGGTTTATATGAATTGATATTAATGGGGTCCCAGGTTAATATATATCTGTAGTAATGGGGTCTCAGGTTTATATCAATTTGCAGTAATGGGGTATCTGGTTCATAACAGTCTGTAGTAATGGGGTCTAAGGTTTATATCAGTCTGTCATAATGCGGTCTCAGGTTTCTATCAGTCTGTCGCAATGGGATCTCAGGTTTATGTCAGTCTGTAGTAATGGGGTCCCAGGTTTATATCAATCTGTAACAATGAGGTCCCAGGTTAATATCAGTCTGTAGTTATGGGGTCCCAGGTTTATATCAGTGTGTAGTAATGGGGTCTCAGGTTTATGTCAGTCTGCAGTAATGGGGTCTCAGTTTTATATCAGTCTGTAGTAATGGGGTCTCAGGTTTATATCAGTCAGTAGTAATGAGGTCCCAGGTTAATATCAGTCTGTAGTTATGGGGTCCCAGGTTTATATCAGTCTGTAGTAATGGGGTCTCAGGTTTATATCAGTCTGCAGTAATGGGGTCTCAGTTTTATATCAGTCTGTAGTAATGGGGTCTCAGGTTTATATCAATCTGTAAAAATGGGGTCTCAGGTTTATATCAATCTGTAGAAATGGGGTTTCAGGTTTATATCAGTCTGCAGTAATGGGGTCTCAGGTTTATATCAGTCAGTGGTAATGAGGTCCCAGGTTAATATCAGTCTGTAGTTATGGGGTCCCAGGTTTATATCAATCTGCAATAATGGGGTCTCAGGTTTATATCAATCAGTAGTAATGAGGTCCCTGGTTAATATCAGTCTGTAGTTATGGGGTCCCAGGTTTATATCAGTCTGTAGTAATGGGGTCCCAGGTTTATATCAATCTGCAATAATGGGGTCTCAAGTTTATGTCAGTCTGTAGTAATGGGATCCCAGGTTTATATCAATCCATAGTAATGTGGCCCCAGGTTTATATCAATCTGTAGTAATGGGGTCCCAGGTTTATATCAATCTGTAAAAATGGGGTCTCAGGTTTATATCAGTCTGTAGGTATGGGGTCCCAGGTTTATATCAGTCTGTCGTAATGGGGTCTCAGTTTTATATCAGTCTGTAGTAATTGGGTCCCAGGTTTATATCAGTCTGTAGTACTGGGGTCTCAGGTTTATATCAGTCTGTAGTAGTGGGGTCTCAGGTTTATGTCAGTCTGCATTAATGGGGTCTCTGGTTTATATACGTCTGCAGTAATGGGGTCTCAGGTTTATGTCAATCTGTAGAAATGGGGTTTCAGGTTTATATCCGTCTGTAGTAATCGGTTCGCAGGTTTATATCAATCTGTCGTCATGGGGTCCCAGGTTTATATCAATCTGTAGAAATGGGGTCCCAGTTTTGTATGAATTGATATTAATGGGGTCCCAGGTTTATATCAGTCTGTCGTAATGCGGTCTCAGGTTTCTATCAGTCTGTAGCAATGGGGTCTCAGGTTTAAATCGGTCTGTTGTAATGGGGTCCCAGGTTTATATCAATCTGCAGTCATGGGGTCTCTGGTTTATATCAGTCTGTAGTAATGGGGTCTCAGGTTTATATCAATCTGCTATAATGGGGTCCCAGGTTTATATCAATCTGCAGTCATGGGGTCTCTGGTTTATATCAGTCTGTAGTAATGGGATCCCAGGTTTATATCAATCTGTAAAAATGGGGTCTCAGGTTTATATCAGTCAGTAGTAATGGGTTCCCAGATTTTCTCAATTTGTCGTAATGGCGTCCCAGGTTCATATCAGTCTGTAGTAATGGGTTCCCAGATTTATATCAGTCTGCAGTAATGGGTTCTCAGGTTTATATCAATCTGTAGAAATGGATTCTCAGGTTTATATCAATCTGTAGAAATTGGGTCCCAGGTTTATATGAATTGATATTAATGGGCTCCCAGGTTAATATCTTTCTGCAGTAATGGGGTCTCAGGTTTATATCAATTTGCAGTAATGGGGTATCTGGTTCCTCACAGTCTGCAGTAATGGGGTCTCAGGTTTATATCAGTCTGTCGTAATGCGGTCTCAGGTTTCTACCAGCCTGTAGCAATGGTGTCCCAGGTTTATATCAGTCTGTCGTAATGGGGTCTCAGGTTTATATCAATCTGCTATAATGGGGTCTCAGGTTTATATCAGTCTGCAGTCATGGGGTCTCAAGTTTATGTCAGTCTGTAGTAATGGGATCCCAGGTTTATATCAATCTGTAGTAATGTGGTCCCAGGTTTATATCAATCTGTAGTAATGGGGTCCCAGGTTTGTATCAATCTGTAAAAATGGGGTCTCAGGTTTATATCAGTCTGCAGTCATGGGGTCCCAGGTTTACATCAATCTGTAGTAATGGGGTCCCAGGTTTATATCAGTCAGGAGTAATGAGGTCCCAGGTTAATATCAGTCTGCAGTTATGCGGTCCCAGGTTTATATCAGTGTGTAGTAATGGGGTCTCAGGTTTATATCAGTCTGTATAAATGGGGTCCCAGGTTTATGTCAGTCTGCAGTAATGGGGTCTCAGTTTTATATCAGTCCGTAGTAATGGGATCCCAGGTTTATATCAATCTGTGGTAATGTGGTCCCAGGTTTATATTAATCTGTAGTAATGGGGTCCCAGGTTTATATCAGTCTGTAGTACTGGGGTCTCAGGTTTTTGTCAGTCTGTTGTAATGGGGTCTCAGGTTTATGTCAGTCTGTAGTAATGGGGTCCCAGGTTTATATCAGTCTGTCGTAATGGGTTCTCAGGTTTATATCAGTCTGCAGTAATGAGGTCCCAGGTTAATATCAATCTGTAGTTATGGGGTCCCAGGTTTATATCAGCCTGTAGTAATGGGGTCTCAGGTTTTTGTCAGTCTGTTGTAATGGGGTCTCAGGTTTATGTCAGTCTGTAGTAATGGGGTCTCAGGTTTATATCAGTCTGTATAAATGGGGTCCCAGGTTTATGTCAGTCTGCAGTAATGGGGTCTCAGTTTTATATCAGTCTGTAGTAATGGGGTCCCAGGTTTATATCAGTCTGTCGTAATGGGTTCTCAGGTTTATATCAGTCTGCAGTAATGAGGTCCCAGGTTAATATCAATCTGTAGTTATGGGGTCCCAGGTTTATATCAGCCTGTAGTAATGGGGTCTCAGGTTTATGTCAGTCTGCAGTAATGGAGTCTCAGTTTTATATCAGTCTGTAGTAATGGGGTCTCAGGTTTATATCAGTCTGCAGTACTGAGGTCCCAGTTTTATATCAGTCTGTAATAATGGGGTCTCAGGTTTATATCAGTCTGTAGTAATGGGGTCTCAAGGTTATGTCAGTCTGCAGTAATAGGGTCTCAGGTTTATATCAGTCTGTAGTAATGGGGTCCATGGTTTATATCTGTCTGTCGTAATGGGTTCCCATGTTTATATCAGTCTGTAGTAATGGGTCTTAGGTTTATATCAGTCTGTAGTAATGGGGTCCCAGGTTTATTTCAGTCTATAGTAATGGGGTCTCAGGTTTATATCAGTCTGTAGTAATGGGGTCTCAGGTTGATATCGGTCTGTAATAATGAGGTCCCAGTTTTATATCAGTCTGTGGTAATGAGGTCCCAGGTTGATATCAGTCTGTAATAATGGGGTCCCAGGTTAATATCAGTCTGTAGTAAAGGTGTCCCAGGTTTATATCGGTCTGTGGTAATGGGGTCCCAGGTTTATATCGGTCTGTAGTAATGGGGTCCGAGGTTTATATCAGTCTGTAGTAAAGAGGTCCCAGGTTTATATCGGTCGATAGTAATGGGGTCCCAGGTTTATATCAGTCTGTAGTAATGAGGTCCCAGGTTTATATCGGTCTGTGGTAATGGGGTCCCAGGTTCATATCTGTCTGCAGTAATGGGTTCTCAGGTTTATATCAATCTGTAGAAATGGGTTCTCAGGTTTATATCAATCTGTAGAAATGGGGTCCCAGGTTTATATGAATTGATATTAATGGGGTCCCAGGTTAATATCTTTCTGTAGTAATGGGGTCTCAGGTTTATATCAATTTGCAGTAATGGGGTATCTGGTTCATAACAGTCTGTAGTAATGGGGTCTAAGGTTTATATCAGTCTGTCATAATGCGGTCTCAGGTTTCTATCAGTCTGTCGCAATGGGATCTCAGGTTTATGTCAGTCTGTAGTAATGGGATCCCAGGTTTATATCATTCTGTAGTAATGGGGTCCCAGGTTTATATCAGTCTGTAGTTATGGGGTCCCAGGTTTATATCAGTGTGTAGTAATGGGGTCTCAGGTTTATGTCAGTCTGCAGTAATGGGGTCTCAGTTTTATATCAGTCTGTAGTAATGGGGTCTCAGGTTTATATCAGTCAGTAGTAATGAGGTCCCAGGTTAATATCAGTCTGTAGTTATGGGGTCCCAGGTTTATATCAGTCTGTAGTAATGGGGTCTCAGGTTTATGTCAGTCTGCAGTAATGGGGTCTCAGTTTTATATCAGTCTGTAGTAATGGGGTCTCAGGTTTATATCAGTCAGTAGTAATGAGGTCCCAGGTTAATATCAGTCTGTAGTTATGGGGTCCCAGGTTTATATCAGTCTGTAGTAATGGGGTCTCAGGTTTATATCAGTCTGTAGTAATGGGGTCTCAGTTTTATATCAGTCTGTAGTAATGGGGTCTCAGGTTTATATCAATCTGTAAAAATGGGGTCTCAGGTTTATATCAATCTGTAGAAATGGGGTTTCAGGTTTATATCAGTCTGCAGTAATGGGGTCTCAGGTTTATATCAGTCAGTGGTAATGAGGTCCCAGGTTAATATCAGTCTGTAGTTATGGGGTCCCAGGTTTATATCAATCTGCAATAATGGGGTCTCAGGTTTATATCAATCAGTAGTAATGAGGTCCCTGGTTAATATCAGTCTGTAGTTATGGGGTCCCAGGTTTATATCAGTCTGTAGTAATGGGGTCCCAGGTTTATATCAATCTGCAATAATGGGGTCTCAAGTTTATGTCAGTCTGCAGTAATGGGATCCCAGGTTTATATCAATCCGTAGTAATGTGGCCCCAGGTTTATATCAATCTGTAGTAATGGGGTCCCAGGTTTGTATCAATCTGTAAAAATGGGGTCTCAGGTTTATATCAGTCTGCAGTCATGGGGTCCCAGGTTTACATCAATCTGTAGTAATGGGGTCCCAGGTTTATATCAGTCAGGAGTAATGAGGTCACAGGTTAATATCAGTCAGTAGTTATGCGGTCCCAGGTTTATATCAGTGTGTAGTAATGGGGTCTCAGGTTTATATCAGTCTGTATAAATGGGGTCCCAGGTTTATGTCAGTCTGCAGTAATGGGGTCTCAGTTTTATATCAGTCCGTAGTAATGGGATCCCAGGTTTATATCAATCCATAGTAATGTGGCCCCAGGTTTATATCAATCTGTAAAAATGGGGTCTCAGGTTTATATCAGTCTGTAGGTATGGGGTCCCAGGTTTATATCAGTCTGTCGTAATGGGGTCTCAGTTTTATATCAGTCTGTAGTAATTGGGTCCCAGGTTTATATCAGTCTGTAGTACTGGGGTCTCAGGTTTATATCAGTCTGTAGTAGTGGGGTCTCAGGTTTATGTCAGTCTGCAGTAATGGGGTCTCTGGTTTATATACGTCTGCAGTAATCGGTTCGCAGGTTTATATCAATCTGTAGTCATGGGGTCCCAGGTTTATATCAATCTGTAGAAATGGGGTCCCAGTTTTGTATGAATTGATATTAATGGGGTCTCAGGTTTATATCAGTCTGTCGTAATGCGGTCTCAGGTTTCTATCAGTCTGCAGCAATGGGGTCTCAGGTTTAAATCGGTCTGTTGTAATGGGGTCCCAGGTTTATATCAATCTGCAGTCATGGGGTCTCTGGTTTATATCAGTCTGTAGTAATGGGGTCTCAGGTTTATATCAATCTGCTATAATGGGGTCCCAGGTTTATATCAATCTGCAGTCATGGGGTCTCTGGTTTATATCAGTCTGTAGTAATGGGATCCCAGGTTTATATCAATCTGTAAAAATGGGGTCTCAGGTTTATATCAGTCAGTAGTAATGGGTTCCCAGATTTATATCAATTTGTCGTAATGGCGTCCCAGGTTCATATCAGTCTGTAGTAATGGGTTCCCAGATTTATATCAGTCTGCAGTAATGGGTTCTCAGGTTTATATCAATCTGTAGAAATGGGTTCTCAGGTTTATATCAATCTGTAGAAATTGGGTCCCAGGTTTATATGAATTGATATTAATGGGCTCCCAGGTTAATATCTTTCTGCAGTAATGGGGTCTCAGGTTTATATCAATTTGCAGTATTGGGGTATCTGGTTCATCACAGTCTGCAGTAATGGGGTCTCAGGTTTATATCAGTCTGTCGTAATGCGGTCTCAGGTTTCTATCAGCCTGTAGCAATGGGGTCCCAGGTTTATATCAGTGTGTAGTAATGGGGTCTCAGGTTTATATCAGTCTGTATAAATGGGGTCCCAGGTTTATGTCAGTCTGCAGTAATGGGGTCTCAGTTTTATATCAGTCCGTAGTAATGGGATCCCAGGTTTATATCAATCTGTGGTAATGTCGTCCCAGGTTTATATTAATCTGTAGTAATGGGGTCCCAGGTTTGTATCAATCTGTAAAAATGGGGTCTCAGGTTTATATCAGTCTGCAGTCATGGGGTCCCAGGTTTACATCAATCTGTAGTAATGGGGTCCCAGGTTTATATCAGTCTGTAGTTATGCGGTCCCAGGTTTATATCAGTGTGCAGTAATGGGGTCTCAGGTTTATATCAGTCTGTAAAAATGGGGTCCCAGGTTTATGTCAGTCTGCAGTAATGGGGTCTCAGTTTCATATCAGTCCGTAGTAATGGGATCCCAGGTTTATATCAATCTGTGGTAATGTGGTCCCAGGTTTATATTAATCTGTAGTAATGGGGTCTCAGGTTTATATCAATCTGTAGTAATGTGGTCCCAGGTTTATATCAATCTGTAGTAATGGGGTCCCAGGTTTGTATCAATCTGTAAAAATGGGGTCTCAGGTTTATATCAGTCTGCAGTCATGGGGTCCCAGGTTTACATCAATCTGTAGTAATGGGGTCCCAGGTTTATATCAGTCAGGAGTAATGAGGTCACAGGTTAATATCAGTCTGTAGTTATGCGGTCCCAGGTTTATATCAGTGTGTAGTAATGGGGTCTCAGGTTTATATCAGTCTGTATAAATGGGGTCCCAGATTTATGTCAGTCTGCAGTAATGGGGTCTCAGTTTTATATCAGTCCGTAGTAATGGGATCCCAGGTTTATATCAATCTGTGGTAATGTGGTCCCAGGTTTATATTAATCTGTAGTAATGGGGTCCCACGTTTGTATCAATCTGTAAAAATGGGGTCTCAGGTTTATATCAGTCTGCAGTCATGGGGTCCCAGGTTTACATCAATCTGTAGTAATGGGGTCCCAGGTTTATATCAGTCAGGAGTAATGAGGTCCCAGGTTAATTTCAGTCTGTAGTTATGCGGTCCCAGGTTTATATCAGTGTGTAGTAATGGGGTCTCAGGTTTATATCAGTCTGTATAAATGGGGTCCCAGGTTTATGTCAGTCTGCAGTAATGGGGTCTCAGTTTTATATCAGTCCGTAGTAATGGGATCCCAGTTTTATATCAATCTGTGGTAATGTGGTCTCAGGTTTATATTAATCTGTAGTAATGGGGTCCCAGGTTTATATCAATCTGTAGTAATGTGGTCCCAGGTTTATATTAATCTGTAGTAATGGTGTCTCAGATTTATATCAGTCTGTATAAATGGGGTCCTAGGTTTATGTCAGTCTGCAGTAATGGGGTCTCCGTTTTATATCAGTCTGTAGTAATGGGGTCTCAGGTTTTTGTCAGTCTGTTGTAATGGGGTCTCAGGTTTATGTCAGTCTGTAGTAATGGGGTCCCAGGTTTATATCAGTCTGTCGTAATGGGTTCTCAGGTTTATATCAGTCTGCAGTAATGAGGTCCCAGGTTAATATCAATCTGTAGTTATGGGGTCCCAGGTTTATATCAGCCTGTAGTAATGGGGTCTCAGGTTTATGTCAGTCTGCAGTAATGGAGTCTCAGTTTTATATCAGTCTGTAGTAATGGGCTCTCAGGTTTATATCAGTCTGCAGTACTGAGGTCCCAGTTTTATATCAGTCTGTAATAATGGGGTCTCAGGTTTATATCAGTCTGTAGTAATGGGGTCTCAAGGTTATGTCAGTCTGCAGTAATAGGGTCTCAGGTTTATATCAGTCTGTAGTAATGAGGTCCATGGTTTATATCAGTCTGTAATAATGGGGTCCCAGGTTTATATCAGTCTGTAGTAATGTGGTCTCAGGTTTATATCAGTCTGTAGTAATGGGTCTTAGGTTTATATCAGTCTGTAGTAATGGGGTCCCAGGTTTATTTCAGTCTATAGTAATGGGGTCTCAGGTTTATATCAGTCTGTAGTAATGGTGTCTCAGGTTGATATCGGTCTGTAATAATGAGGTCCCAGTTTTATATCAGTCTGTGGTAATGAGGTCCCAGGTTTATATCAGTCTGTAATAATGGGGTCCCAGGTTAATATCAGTCTGTAGTAAAGGTGTCCCAGGTTTATATCGGGCTGTGGTAATGGGGTCCCAGGTTTATATCGGTCTGCAGTAATGGGGTCCGAGGTTTATATCACTCTGTAGTGAAGAGGTCCCAGGTTTATATCGGTCGATAGTAATGGGGTCCCAGGTTTATATCAGTCTGTAGTAATGAGGTCCCAGGTTTATATCGGTCTGTGGTAATGGGGTCCCAGGTTCATATCAGTCTGCAGTAATGGGTTCTCAGGTTTATATCAATCTGTAGAAATGGGTTCTCAGGTTTATATCAATCTGTAGAAATGGGGTCCCAGGTTTATATGAATTGATATTAATGGGGTCCCAGGTTAATATCTTTCTGTAGTAATGGGGTCTCAGGTTTATATCAATTTGCAGTAATGGGGTATCTGGTTCATAACAGTCTGTAGTAATGGGGTCTAAGGTTTATATCAGTCTGTCATAATGCGGTCTCAGGTTTCTATCAGTCTGTCGCAATGGGGTCTCAGGTTTATGTCAGTCTGTAGTAATGGGATCCCAGGTTTATATCATTCTGTAGTAATGGGGTCCCAGGTTTATATCAATCTGTAACAATGAGGTCCCAGGTTAATATCAGTCTGTAGTTATGGGGTCCCAGGTTTATATCAGTGTGTAGTAATGGGGTCTCAGGTTTATGTCAGTCTGCAGTAATGGGGTCTCAGTTTTATATCAGTCTGTAGTAATGGGGTCTCAGGTTTATATCAGTCAGTAGTAATGAGGTCCCTGGTTAATATCAGTCTGTAGTTATGGGGTCCCAGGTTTATATCAGTCTGTAGTAATGGGGTCCCAGGTTTATATCAATCTGCAATAATGGTGTCTCAGGTTTATATCAGTCTGCATTCATGGGGTCTCAGGTTTATATCAGTCTGTAGTAATGGGATCCCAGGTTTATATCAATCCGTAGCAATGTGGCCCCAGGTTTATATCAATCTGTAGTAATGGGGTCCCAGGTTTATATCAATCTGTAAAAATGGGGTCTCAGGTTTATATCAGTCTGTAGGTATGGAGTCCCAGGTTTATATCAGTCTGTCGTAATGGGGTCTCAGGTTTATATCAGTCTGTAGTAATTGGGTCCCAGGTTTATATCAGTCTGTAGTAGTGGGGTCTCAGGTTTATATCAGTCTGTAGTAGTGGGGTCTCAGGTTTATGTCAGTCTGCAGTAATGGGGTCTCTGGTTTATATACGTCTGCAGTAATGGGGTCTCAGGTTTATGTCAATCTGCAGAAATGGGGTTTCAGGTTTATATCAGTCTGTAGTAATGTGGTCTCAGGTTTATATCAGTCTGTAGTAATGGGTCTTAGGTTTATATCAGTCTGTAGTAATGGGGTCCCAGGTTTATTTCAGTCTATAGTAATGGGGTCTCAGGTTTATATCAGTCTGTAGTAATGGTGTCTCAGGTTGATATCGGTCTGTAATAATGAGGTCCCAGTTTTATATCAGTCTGTGGTAATGAGGTCCCAGGTTTATATCAGTCTGTAATAATGGGGTCCCAGGTTAATATCAGTCTGTAGTAAAGGTGTCCCAGGTTTATATCGGTCTGTGGTAATGGGGTCCCAGGTTCATATCAGTCTGCAGTAATGGGTTCTCAGGTTTATATCAATCTGTAGAAATGGGTTCTCAGGTTTATATCAATCTGTAGAAATGGGGTCCCAGGTTTATATGAATTGATATTAATGGGGTCCCAGGTTAATATCTTTCTGTAGTAATGGGGTCTCAGGTTTATATCAATTTGCAGTAATGGGGTATCTGGTTCATAACAGTCTGTAGTAATGGGGTCTAAGGTTTATATCAGTCTGTCATAATGCGGTCTCAGGTTTCTATCAGTCTGTCGCAATGGGGTCTCAGGTTTATGTCAGTCTGTAGTAATGGGATCCCAGGTTTATATCATTCTGTAGTAATGGGGTCCCAGGTTTATATCATTCTGTAACAATGAGGTCCCAGGTTAATATCAGTCTGTAGTTATGGGGTCCCAGGTTTATATCAGTGTGTAGTAATGGGGTCTCAGGTTTATGTCAGTCTGCAGTAATGGGGTCTCAGTTTTATATCAGTCTGTAAAAATGGGGTCTCAGGTTTATATCAATCTGTAGAAATGGGGTTTCAGGTTTATATCAGTCTGCAGTAATGGGGTCTCAGGTTTATATCAGTCAGTAGTAATGAGGTCCCAGGTTAATATCAGTCTGTAGTTATGGGGTCCCAGGTTTATATCAATCTGCAATAATGGGGTCTCAGGTTTATATCAATCAGTAGTAATGAGGTCCCTGGTTAATATCAGTCTGTAGTTATGGGGTCCCAGGTTTATATCAGTCTGTAGTAATGGGGTCCCAGGTTTATATCAATCTGCAATAATGGGGTCTCAGGTTTATATCAGTCTGCATTCATGGGGTCTTAGGTTTATATCAGTCTGTAGTAATGGGATCCCAGGTTTATATCAATCCGTTGCAATGTGGCCCCAGGTTTATATCAATCTGTAGTAATGGGGTCCCAGGTTTATATCAATCTGTAAAAATGGAGTCCCAGGTTTATATCAGTCTGTCGTAATGGGGTCTCAGGTTTATATCAGTCTGTAGTAATTGGGTCCCAGGTTTATATCAGTCTGTAGTACTGGGGTCTCAGGTTTATATCAGTCTGTAGTAGTGGGGTCTCAGGTTTATGTCAGTCTGCAGTAATGGGGTCTCTGGTTTATATACGTCTGCAGTAATGGGGTCTCAGGTTTATGTCAATCTGTAGAAATGGGGTTTCAGGTTTATATCCGTCTGTAGTAATCGGTTCGCAGGTTTATATCAATCTGTAGTAATGGGGTCCCAGGTTTATATCAATCTGTAGAAATGGGGTCTCAGGTTTATATCAGTCTGTAGCAATGGGGTCTCAGGTTTAAATCAGTCTGTTGTAATGGGGTCCCAGGTTTATATCAATCTGCAGTCATGGGGTCTCTGGTTTATATCAGTCTGTAGTAATAGGGTCTCAGGTTTATATCAATCTGCTATAATGGGGTCCCAGGTTTATATCAGTCTGTCGTAATGCGGTCTCAGGTTTCTATCAGTCTGTAGCAATGGGGTCTCAGGTTTAAATCAGTCTGTTGTAATGCGGTCTCAGGTTTCTATCAGTCTGTAGCAATGGGGTCTCAGGTTTAAATCAGTCTGTTGTAATGGGATCCCAGGTTTATATCAATCTGTCGTAATGGCGTCCCAGGTTCATATCAGTCAGTAGTAATGGGTTCCCAGATTTATATCAATCTGTAGAAATGGGTTCTCAGGTTTATATCAATCTGTAGAAATTGGGTCCCAGGTTTATATGAATTGATATTAATGGGCTCCCAGGTTAATATCTGTCTGCAGTAATGGGGTCTCAGGTTTATATCAATTTGCAGTAATGGGGTATCTGGTTCATCACAGTCTGCAGTAATGGGGTCTCAGGTTTATATCAGTCTGTCGTAATGCGGTCTCAGGTTTCTATCAGCCTGTAGCAATGGGGTCCCAGGTTTATATCAGTCTGTCGTAATGGGGTCTCAGGTTTATATCAATCTGCTATAATGCGGTCTCAGGTTTATATCAGTCTGCAGTCATGGGGTCTCAAGTTTATGTCAGTCTGTAGTAATGGGATCCCAGGTTTATATCAATCTGTAGTAATGGGGTCCCAGGTTTGTATCAATCTGTAAAAATGGGGTCTCAGGTTTATATCAGTCTGCAGTCATGGGGTCCCAGGTTTACATCAATCTGTATTAATGGGGTCCCAGGTTTATATCAGTCAGGAGTAATGAGGTCCCAGGTTAATATCAGTCTGTAGTTATGCGGTCCCAGGTTTATATCAGTGTGTAGTAATGGGGTCTCAGGTTTATATCAGTCTGTATAAATGGGGTCCCAGGTTTATGTCAGTCTGCAGTAATGGGCTCTCAGTTTTATATCAGTCCGTAGTAATGGGATCCCAGGTTTATATCAATCTGTGGTAATGTGGTCCCAGGTTCATATTAATCTGTAGTAATGGGGTCTCAGATTTATATCAGTCTGTATAAATGGGGTCCCAGGTTTATGTCAGTCTGCAGTAATGGGGTCTCTGTTTTATATCAGTCTGTAGTAATGGGGTCTCAGGTTTTTGTCAGTCTGTTGTAATGGGGTCTCAGGTTTATGTCAGTCTGTAGTAATGGGGTCCCAGGTTTATATCAGCCTGTAGTAATGGGGTCTCAGGTTTATGTCAGTCTGCAGTAATGGAGTCTCAGTTTTATATCAGTCTGTCGTAATGGGGTCTCAGGTTTATATCAGTCTGCAGTACTGAGGTCCCAGTTTTATATCAGTCTGTAATAATGGGGTCTCAGGTTTATATCAGTCTGTTGTAATGGGGTCTCAAGGTTATGTCAGTCTGCAGTAATAGGGTCTCAGGTTTATATCAGTCTGTAGTAATGGGGTCTATGGTTTATATCTGTCTGTCGTAATGGGTTCCCATGTTTATATCAGTCTGCAGTAATGAGGTCCCAGGTTTATATCAGTCTGTAATAATGGGGTCCCAGGTTTATATCAGTCTGTAGTAATGTGGTCTCAGGTTTATATCAGTCTGTAGTAATGGGTCTTAGGTTTATATCAGTCTGTAGTAATGGGGTCCCAGGTTTATTTCAGTCTGTAGTAATGGGGTCTCAGGTTGATATCAGTCTGTAATAATGAGGTCCCAGTTTTATATCAGTCTGTGGTAATGAGGTCCCAGGTTTATATCAGTCTGTAATAATGGGGTCCCAGGTTAATATCAGTCTGTAGTAAAGGTGTCCCAGGTTTATATCGGTCTGTGGTAATGGGGTCCCAGGTTTATATCGGTCTGTAGTAATGGGGTCCGAGGTTTATATCAGTCTGTAGTAAAGAGGTCCCAGGTTTATATCGGTCGATAGTAATGGGGTCCCAGGTTTATATCAGTCTGTAGTAATGAGGTCCCAGGTTTATATCGGTCTGTGGTAATGGGGTCCCAGGTTCATATCAGTCTGCAGTAATGGGTTCTCAGGTTTATATCAATCTGTAGAAATGGGTTCTCAGGTTTATATCAATCTGTAGAAATGGGGTCCCAGGTTTATATGAATTGATATTAATGGGGTCCCAGGTTAATATCTTTCTGTAGTAATGGGGTCTCAGGTTTATATCAATTTGCAGTAATGGGGTATCTGGTTCATAACAGTCTGTAGTAATGGGGTCTAAGGTTTATATCAGTCTGTCATAATGCGGTCTCAGGTTTCTATCAGTCTGTCGCAATGGGGTCTCAGGTTTATGTCAGTCTGTAGTAATGGGATCCCAGGTTTATATCATTCTGTAGTAATGGGGTCCCAGGTTTATATCAATCTGTAACAATGAGGTCCCAGGTTAATATCAGTCTGTAGTTATGGGGTCCCAGGTTTATATCAGTGTGTAGTAATGGGGTCTCAGGTTTATATCAGTCTGTATAAATGGGGTCCCAGGTCCATGTCAGTCTGCAGTAATGGGGTCTCAGTTTTATATCAGTCCGTAGTAATGGGATCCCAGGTTTATATCAATCTGTAGTAATGTGGTCCCAGGTTTATATTAATCTGTAGTAATGGGGTCCCAGGTTTATATCAGTCAGTAGTAATGTGGTCCCAGGTTAATATCGATCTGTAATTATGGGGTCCCAGGTTTATATCAGTCTGTAGTAATGGGGTCTCAGGTTTATATGAGTCTGTATAAATGGGGTCCCAGGTTTATGTCAGTCTGCAGTAATGGGGTCTCAGTTTTATATCAGTCTGTAGTAATGGGGTCTCAGGTTTATGTCAGTCTGCAGTAATGGGGTCTCTGGTTTATATCAGTCTGCTGTAATGGGGTCTCAGTTTTATATCAATCTGTAGAAATGGGGTTTCAGGTTTATATCCGTCTGTAGTAATCGTTTCCCAGGTTTATATCAATCTGTAGTAATGGGGTCCCAGGTTTGTATGAATTGATATTAATGGGGTCCCAGGTTTATATCAATCTGTAGAAATGGGGTCCCAGTTTTGTATGAATTGATATTAATGGGGTCCCAGGTTTATATCAGTCTGTCGTAATGCGGTCTCAGGTTTCTATCAGTCTGTAGCAATGGGGTCTCAGGTGTACATCAGTCTGTAGTAATGGGGTCCCTGGTTTATATCAATCTGCAGTCATGGGGTCTCTGGTTTATATCAGTCTGTAGTAATGGGGTCCCAGGTTTATATCAATCTGCAGTCATGGGGTCTCTGGTTTATGTCAGTCTGTAGTAATGGGATCCCAGGTTTATATCAATCTGTAGTAATGAGGTCCCAGGTTTATATCGATCTGTAGAAATGGGGTCCCAGGTTTATATGAATTGATATTAATGGGGTCCCAGGTTAATATCTTTCTGTAGTAATGGGGTCTCAGGTTTATATCAATTTGCAGTAATGGGGTCTCAGGTTTATATCAGTCTGTCGTAATGCGGTCTCAGGTTTCTATCAGTCTGTAGCAATGGGGTCTCAGGTGTACATCAGTCTGTAGTAATGGGGTCCCAGGTTTATATCAGTCTGTCGTAATGGGGTCTCAGGTTTATATCAATCTGCTATAATGGGGTCTCAGGTTTATATCAGTCTGTAGTAATGGGATCCCAGGTTTATATCAATCTGTTGTAATGTGGTCCCAGGTTTATATCAATCTGTAGTAATGGGGTCCCAGGTTTATATCAATCTGTAAAAATGGGGTCTCAGGTTTATATCCGTCTGCAGTCATGGGGTCCCATGTTTATATCAATCTGTCGTAATGGGGTCTCAGGTTTATATCAGTCAGGAGTAATGAGGTCCCAGGTTAATATCAGTCTGTAGTTATGCGGTCCCAGGTTTATATCCGTGTGTAGTAATGGGGTCTCTGGTTTATATCAGTCTGTATAAATGGGGTCCCAGGTTTATGTCAGTCTGCAGTAATGGGGTCTCAGTTTTATATCAGTCTGTAGTAATGGGGTCCCAGGTTTATATCAGTCTGTTGTAATGGGTTCTCAGGTTTATATCAGTCTGCAGTAATGAGGTCCCAGGTTAATATCAATCTGTAGTTATGGGGTCCCAGGTTTATATCAGCCTGTAGTAATGGGGTCTCAGGTTTATGTCAGTCTGCAGTAATGGAGTCTCAGTTTTATATCAGTCTGTAGTAATGGGGTCTCAGGTTTATATCAGTCTGCAGTACTGAGGTCCCAGTTTTATATCAGTCTGTAATAATGGGGTCTCAGGTTTATATCAGTCTGTAGTAATGGGGTCTCAAGGTTATGTCAGTCTGCAGTAATAGGGTCTCAGGTTTATATCAGTCTGTAGTAATGGGGTCCATGGTTTATATCTGTCTGTCGTAATGGGTTCCCATGTTTATATCAGTCTGCAGTAATGAGGTCCCAGGTTTATATCAGTCTGTAATAATGGGGTCCCAGGTTTATATCAGTCTGTAGTAATGTGGTCTCAGGTTTATATCAGTCTGTAGTAATGGGGTCCCAGGTTTATTTCAGTCTATAGTAATGGGGTCTCAGGTTTATATCAGTCTGTAGTAATGGGGTCTCAGGTTTATATCGGTCTGTAATAATGAGGTCCCAGTTTTATATCAGTCTGTGGTAATGAGGTCCCAGGTTTATATCAGTCTGTAATAATGGGGTCCCAGGTTAATATCAGTCTGTCGTAAAGGTGTCCCAGGTTTATATTGGTCTGTGGTAATGGGGTCCCAGGTTTATATCGGTCTGTAGTAATGGGGTCCGAGGTTTATATCAGTCTGTAGTAAAGAGGTCCCAGGTTTATATCGGTCGATAGTAATGGGGTCCCAGGTTTATATCAGTCTGTAGTAATGAGGTCCCAGGTTTATACTGGTCTGTGGTAATGGGGTCCCAGGTTCATATCGGTCGATAGTAATGGGGTCCCAGGTTTATATCAGTCTGTAGTAATGAGGTCCCAGGTTTATATCAGTCTGCAGTAATGGGTTCTCAGGTTTATATCAATCTGTAGAAATGGGTTCTCAGGTTAATATCAGTCTGTAGTAAAGGTGTCCCAGGTTTATATCGGTCTGTGGTAATGGGGTCCCAGGTTTATATCGGTCTGTAGTAATGGGGTCCGAGGTTTATATCAGTCTGTAGTAAAGAGGTCCCAGGTTTATATCGGTCGATAGTAATGGGGTCCCAGGTTTTATCAGTCTGTAGTAATGAGGTCCCAGGTTTATATCGGTCTGTGGTAATGGGGTCCCAGGTTCATATCAGTCTGCAGTAATGGGTTCTCAGGTTTATATCAATCTGTAGAAATGGGTTCTCAGGTTTATATCAATCTGTAGAAATGGGGTCCCAGGTTTATATGAATTGATATTAATGGGGTCCCAGGTTAATATCTTTCTGTAGTAATGGGGTCTCAGGTTTATATCAATTTGCAGTAATGGGGTATCTGGTTCATAACAGTCTGTAGTAATGGGGTCTAAGGTTTATATCAGTCTGTCATAATGCGGTCTCAGGTTTCTATCAGTCTGTCGCAATGGGGTCTCAGGTTTATGTCAGTCTGTAGTAATGGGATCCCAGGTTTATATCATTCTGTAGTAATGGGGTCCCAGGTTTATATCAATCTGTAACAATGAGGTCCCAGGTTAATATCAGTCTGTAGTTATGGGGTCCCAGGTTTATATCAGTGTGTAGTAATGGGGTCTCAGGTTTATATCAGTCTGTATAAATGGGGTCCCAGGTCCATGTCAGTCTGCAGTAATGGGGTCTCAGTTTTATATCAGTCCGTAGTAATGGGATCCCAGGTTTATATCAATCTGTAGTAATGTGGTCCCAGGTTTATATTAATCTGTAGTAATGGGGTCCCAGGTTTATATCAGTCAGTAGTAATGTGGTCCCAGGTTAATATCGATCTGTAATTATGGGGTCCCAGGTTTATATCAGTCTGTAGTAATGGGGTCTCAGGTTTATATGAGTCTGTATAAATGGGGTCCCAGGTTTATGTCAGTCTGCAGTAATGGGGTCTCAGTTTTATATCAGTCTGTAGTAATGGGGTCTCAGGTTTATGTCAGTCTGCAGTAATGGGGTCTCTGGTTTATATCAGTCTGCTGTAATGGGGTCTCAGTTTTATATCAATCTGTAGAAATGGGGTTTCAGGTTTATATCCGTCTGTAGTAATCGTTTCCCAGGTTTATATCAATCTGTAGTAATGGGGTCCCAGGTTTGTATGAATTGATATTAATGGGGTCCCAGGTTTATATCAATCTGTAGAAATGGGGTCCCAGTTTTGTATGAATTGATATTAATGGGGTCCCAGGTTTATATCAGTCTGTTGTAATGCGGTCTCAGGTTTCTATCAGTCTGTAGCAATGGGGTCTCAGGTGTACATCAGTCTGTAGTAATGGGGTCCCTGGTTTATATCAATCTGCAGTCATGGGGTCTCTGGTTTATATCAGTCTGTAGTAATGGGGTCCCAGGGTTATATCAATCTGCAGTCATGGGGTCTCTGGTTTATGTCAGTCTGTAGTAATGGGATCCCAGGTTTATATCAATCTGTAGTAATGAGGTCCCAGGTTTATATCGATCTGTAGAAATGGGGTCCCAGGTTTATATGAATTGATATTAATGGGGTCCCAGGTTAATATCTTTCTGTAGTAATGGGGTCTCAGGTTTATATCAATTTGCAGTAATGGGGTCTCAGGTTTATATCAGTCTGTCGTAATGCGGTCTCAGGTTTCTATCAGTCTGTAGCAATGGGGTCTCAGGTGTACATCAGTCTGTAGTAATGGGGTCCCAGGTTTATATCAGTCTGTCGTAATGGGGTCTCAGGTTTATATCAATCTGCTATAATGGGGTCTCAGGTTTATATCAGTCTGCAGTCATGGGGTCTCAGGTTTATGTCAGTCTGTAGTAATGGGATCCCAGGTTTATATCAATCTGTTGTAATGTGGTCCCAGGTTTATATCAATCTGTAGTAATGGGGTCCCAGGTTTATATCAATCTGTAAAAATGGGGTCTCAGGTTTATATCCGTCTGCAGTCATGGGGTCCCATGTTTATATCAATCTGTCGTAATGGGGTCTCAGGTTTATATCAGTCAGGAGTAATGAGGTCCCAGGTTAATATCAGTCTGTAGTTATGCGGTCCCAGGTTTATATCCGTGTGTAGTAATGGGGTCTCTGGTTTATATCAGTCTGTATAAATGGGGTCCCAGGTTTATGTCAGTCTGTAGTAATGGGGTCCCAGGTTTATATCAGTCTGTTGTAATGGGTTCTCAGGTTTATATCAGTCTGCAGTAATGAGGTCCCAGGTTAATATCAATCTGTAGTTATGGGGTCCCAGGTTTATATCAGCCTGTAGTAATGGGGTCTCAGGTTTATGTCAGTCTGCAGTAATGGAGTCTCAGTTTTATATCAGTCTGTAGTAATGGGGTCTCAGGTTTATATCAGTCTGCAGTACTGAGGTCCCAGTTTTATATCAGTCTGTAATAATGGGGTCTCAGGTTTATATCAGTCTGTAGTAATGGGGTCTCAAGGTTATGTCAGTCTGCAGTAATAGGGTCTCAGGTTTATATCAGTCTGTAGTAATGGGGTCCATGGTTTATATCTGTCTGTCGTAATGGGTTCCCATGTTTATATCAGTCTGCAGTAATGAGGTCCCAGGTTTATATCAGTCTGTAATAATGGGGTCCCAGGTTTATATCAGTCTGTAGTAATGTGGTCTCAGGTTTATATCAGTCTGTAGTAATGGGGTCCCAGGTTTATTTCAGTCTATAGTAATGGGGTCTCAGGTTTATATCAGTCTGTAGTAATGGGGTCTCAGGTTTATATCGGTCTGTAATAATGAGGTCCCAGTTTTATATCAGTCTGTGGTAATGAGGTCCCAGGTTTATATCAGTCTGTAATAATGGGGTCCCAGGTTAATATCAGTCTGTCGTAAAGGTGTCCCAGGTTTACATTGGTCTGTGGTAATGGGGTCCCAGGTTTATATCGGTCTGTAGTAATGGGGTCCGAGGTTTATATCAGTCTGTAGTAAAGAGGTCCCAGGTTTATATCGGTCGATAGTAATGGGGTCCCAGGTTTATATCAGTCTGTAGTAATGAGGTCCCAGGTTTATACTGGTCTGTGGTAATGGGGTCCCAGGTTCATATCGGTCGATAGTAATGGGGTCCCAGGTTTATATCAGTCTGTAGTAATGAGGTCCCAGGTTTATATCAGTCTGCAGTAATGGGTTCTCAGGTTTATATCAATCTGTAGAAATGGGTTCTCAGGTTTATATCAATCTGTAGAAATGGGGTCCCAGGTTTATATGAATTGATATTAATGGGGTCCCAGGTTAATATCTTTCTGTAGTAATGGGGTCTCAGGTTTATATCAATTTGCAGTAATGGGGTATCTGGTTCATAACAGTCTGTAGTAATGGGGTCTAAGGTTTATATCATTCTGTCATAATGCGGTCTCAGGTTTCTATCAGTCTGTCGCAATGGGGTCTCAGGTTTATGTCAGTCTGTAGTAATGGGATCCCAGGTTTATATCATTCTGTAGTAATGGGGTCCCAGGTTTATATCAATTTGCAGTAATGGGGTATCTGGTTCATAACAGTCTGTAGTAATGGGGTCTAAGGTTTATATCATTCTGTCATAATGCGGTCTCAGGTTTCTATCAGTCTGTCGCAATGGGGTCTCAGGTTTATGTCAGTCTGTAGTAATGGGATCCCAGGTTTATATCATTCTGTAGTAATGGGGTCCCAGGTTTATATCAATCTGTAACAGTGGGGTATCAGGTTTATATCAGTCTGCAGTCATGGGGTCTCAGGTTTATGTCAATCTGTAGTAATGAGGTCCCAGGTTAATATCAGTATGTAGTTATGGGGTCCCAGGTTTATATCAGTGTGCAGTAATGGGGTCTCAGGTTTATATCAGTCTGTATAAATGGGGTCCCAGGTTTATGTCAGTCTGCAGTAATGGGGTCTCAGTTTTATATCAGTCCGTAGTAATGGGATCCCAGGTTTATATCAATCTGTAGTAATGTGGTCCCAGGTTTATATTAATCTGTAGTAATGGGGTCCCAGGTTTATATCAGTTAGTAGTAATGTGGTCCCAGGTTAATATCGGTCTGTAATTATGGGGTCCCAGGTTTATATCAGTCTGTAGTAATGGGGTCTCAGGTTTATATCAGTCTGTATAAATGGGGTCCCAGGTTTATGTCAGTCTGCAGTAATGGGGTCTCAGTTTTATATCAGTCTGTAGTAATGGGGTCTCAGGTTTTTGTCAGTCTGTAGTAATGGGGTCTCAGGTTTATGTCAGTCTGTAGTAAAGGGGTCTCAGGTATATATCAGTCTGTATAAATGGGGTCCCAGGTTTATGTCAGTCTGCAGTAATGGGGTCTCAGTTTTATATCAGTCTGTAATAATGGGGTCTCAGGTTTATTTCAGTCTGTATAAATGGGGTCCCAGGTTTATGTCAGTCTGCAGTAATGGGGTCTCAGTTTTATATCAGTCTGTCGTAATGGGGTCCCAGGTTTATATCAGTCTGTCGTAATGGGGTCTCAGATTTATATCAGTCTGCAGTAATGAGGTCCCAGGTTAATATCAGTCTGTAGTTATGGGGTCCCAGGTTTATTTCAGCCTGTCGTAATGGGGTCTCAGGTTTATGTCAGTCTGCAGTACTGGGGTCTCAATTTTATATCAGTCTGTAATAATGGGGTCTCAGGTTTATATCAGTCTGCAGTAATGGGGTCTCAGCTTTATGTCAGTCTGTAGTACTGGGGTCTCAGGTTTATATCAGTCTGTATTAATGGGGTCCCAGGTTTATATCAGTCTGTAGTAATGGGGTCCCAGGTTTATATCAGTCTGTGGTAATGGGGTCAGGTTTATATCAGTCTGTAGTAATGGGGTCTCAGGTTTATATCAGTCTGTAATAATGAGGTCCCAGGTTTTATATCAGTCTGTGGTAATGAGGTCCCAGGTTTATATCAGTCTGTAGTAATGGGGGTCCCAGGTTTATATCAGTCTGTACTAATGGGGTCTCAGGTTTATATCAATCTGTAGTAATGGGGTCTCAGGTTTATATCAGTCTGTAGTGATGGGGTCTCAGGTTTATATCAGTCTGTAATAATGAGGTCCCAGTTTTATATCAGTCTGTAGTAATGGGGTCCCAGGTTTATCTCAGTCTGTACTAATGGGGTCCCAGGTTTATATCAGTCTATAGTAATGGGGTCTCAGGTTTATATCAGTCTGTAGTAATGGGGTCTCAGGTTTATATCAGTCTGTAATAATGAGGTCCCAGGTTTTATATCATTCTGTGGTAATGAGGTCCCAGGTTTATTTATATCAGTCTGTAGTAATGGGGGTCCCAGGTTTATATCAGTCTGTACTAATGGGGTCTCAGGTTTATATCAGTCTGTAGTAATGGGGTCTCAGGTTTATATCAGTCTGTAGTAATGGGGTCTCAGGTTTATATCAGTCTGTAGTAATGGGGTCCCAGGTTTATATCAGTCTGTAATAATGAGGTCCTAGGTTTTATATCAGTCTGTGGTAATGAGGTCCCAGGTTTATATCAGTCTGTAGTAATGGGGTCTCGGGTTTATATCAGTCTATAGTAATGGGGTCCCAGGTTTATATCAGTCTCTGGTAATGAGGTCCCAGGTTTATATCAGTCTATAGTAATGGGGTCTCAGGTTTATATCAGTCTGTAGTAATGGGGTCTCAGGTTTATATCAGTCTGTAATAATGAGGTCCCAGTTTTATATCAGTCTGTGGTAATGAGGTCCCAGTTTTATATCTGTCTGTAGTAATGGGGTCCCAGGTTTATATCAGTCTGTACTAATGGGGTCTCAGGTTTTTATCCGTCTGTAGTAATGGGGTCCCAGTTTTATATCAGTCTGTGGTAACGAGGTCCCAGGTTTACATCAGTCTGTAGTAATGTGGTCCCAGATTTATATCAGTCCATAGTAATTGCGTCCCAGGTTTATATCAGTCTGTCCTAATGGGGTCTCAGGTTTATATCAGTCTGTAGTAATGGGGTCTCAGGTTTCTATTGGTTTATAGTAATGTGGTCCCAGGTTTATATCAGTCTGTCGTAATGGGATCCCAGGTTTATATCAGTCTGTAGTAATGGTGTCCCACGTTTACTTCAGTCTATAGTAATGGGGTCCCAGGTTTATATCGGTCTGTACTAATGGGGTCCCAGGTTTATATCAGTCTGTAGTAATGGGGTCCCAGGTTTATATCAGTCTATAGTAATGGGATCTCAGGTTTATATCAGTCTGTTTTAATGAGGTCCCAGGTTTATCTCAGTCTGTAGTAATGGGGTCCCAGGTTTATATCGGTCTGTACTAATGGGGTCTCAGGTTTATCTCGGTCTGTAGTAATGGGGTCCCAGGTTTATATCGGTCTGTACTAATGGGGTCCTAGTTTTATATCAGTCTGTGGTAATGAGGTCCCAGGTTTTATCAGTCTGTATTAATGGGGCCACAGGTTTATATCAGTCTGTAGTAATGGGGTCTCAGGTTTACATCAGTCTGTAGTAATGGGGTCCCAGGTTTATATCAGTCTGTAGTAATGGGGTCCCAGGTTTACATGAGTCCGTAGTAATGGCGTCCCAGGTTTATATCAGTCTGTCCTAATGGGGTCTCAGGTTTATATCAGTCTGTAGTAATGAGGTTCCACGTTTATCTCAGTTTGTACTCATGGGACCCAGATTTACATCAGTCTGTAGTCATGGTGTCCCAAGTTTACTTAAGTCTATAGTAATGTGGTCCCAGGTTTATATCAGTCTGTAGTAATGGTGTCCCAAGTTTACTTAAGTCTATAGTAATGTGGTCCCAGGTTTATATCAGTCTGTAGAAATGTGGTCCCAGGTTTATATCAGTCTGTAGTAATGGTGTCCCAAGTTTACTTAAGTCTATAGTAATGTGGTCCCAGGTTTATATCAGTCTGTAGTAATGGGGTCCCAGGTTTATATCAGTCTGTAGTAATGGGGTCCCAAGTTTACATCAGTCTGTAGTAATGGTGTCCCAAGTTTACTTCAGTCTATAGTAATATGGTCCCAGGTTTATATCAGTCTATAGTAATGTCTTCCCAAGTTTATATCAGTCTATAGTAATGTGGTCCCAGGTTTATATCAGTCTGTAGTATTGGGGTGCCAGCTTTTTATCAGTCTGTAGTAATGGGGTCTCAGGTTCATATCAGTCTGTACTACTGGGGTCTCAGATTTATATCAGCCTGTAGTAATGGGGTCCCAGGTTTACATCAGCCTGTCGTAATGGGGTCTCACGTTTATATCAGTCAGTAGTAATGGGGTCTCAGGTTTATATCAGTCTGTGGTATAAGGGTATAAACTGAAAATGATGGGAATACCCACCTGGTCAGGCAGCGCCATCTGGAGAGAGATACAGAGTTAACCTTTCAGGTCGATGACCTTTCCTGTGAACCGGAAAAGGAGAGAGGTATAGCAGGTTTAAAGCAAGTACAAAGGAAGGGGCAATGGTGAGGGAGAGGCAAGGAAAGGCCTGAAAGGAAGCTCTGTGATAGGGTGGGAGGCAGGATGGAGAAATGACAAAGACAAGGATTCTGCAAAGTATAAAGGATTGATACTGAGACTTTTAAATAAACAAAAGACAGGCCTAGGAGAGCTGTAAATCGCACCAACAGCACTGTTACCAGCATCGACTGTCCTCAAAAATCGGAGTGGTATGTATCAGTTGAGTTTGTTGAATTCAGTGTTTAGTCTGGAATGTTGTAAAGTGCTTCATCAAAAGATGAGGTCATATCCTTTGAGCTTCCACAGCGCTTCATTGGAACACTGTAGGAGGTCAAGGATAAAGAGGTCAGAGTGAGATTGGGCCAGAGAATTAAAATGCAACTAACCGGAAGCTCGGGGTCATATGCAGATTGAATGGAGGTGTTTAACAAAGCTTTTGTACAATCTATGCTTCCTAGCCTTCCCAGTATAGAGCAGACCCGCACCATGAGCAGTGAATACAGTATACTCAATTGAAAGGAATAGAGTTAGATTGTTGTTTCACCTGGAAGACTTGCTTGGGGCCTTGGATAGTGGGATGGGCAAAGGTGAAAGGGCAGGTGATGCATCTCCTGTGCTTCCATGGGAAGGGGATGTGGGAAGGGATGAGTTGTTGGGGGTGATTGAGGAGTGGAGCAGGGTATTGCGGAGGGTACAGTCCCTTCGGAATGCTGAAACAGGAGGGGAAGATGGATTTGGCGGTGGGATGTGGCAGAAATGGTGGAGGATGGTGGGGTAAAAGATGAAGATAAGGAGAACCCTATTTTGTGGTTCTGGGAAGGAGAGCAAGGGTAGTAATGGGGTCTTGGGTTTACATCAGTCTGTCGTAATAGGGCTTTGGCTTCATGTCTTGATGACTTCTTTATATATGTACGTTGCTAATTAATGATGTTCAAAAGATTTCAATCTCCAATGCAGCGTAGCGTCTTTATTGCCATTCTTTATTGGCTAGCTTTTAGCTAATCATTCCAGTTATCTCCATATTGTGTGTCTGAATTGTTATGTTGACAAAGCCACATCAGCTTTTCTTCTGCTACAAATATCGTTCAAGTTGATCGTTCCATTTTGTGAAGGTCATTAACTCCCCCAAATAACTTGTCCTTGGGCAGAAAGAAAGTCCAGAAATCCCAGAAGGTTTACACATCACTCAAAGTGAAACAGTCATTCCAGCTGAGGCAGAATCACAGAGTTTGTGCAGGTAGAAAGTTCACTTCGACATAGACTGCTTACAGTGTTCCTCCAGCACTTGACTTAGTGGAGAATTTTGGGTAGGAGCACAGAGGCTGCTAGAGATATTGGATTGCGCCAAACACACAGGGCTAGAAATTCATCTTGGGGAGTAACATAAGTCAGGCATTGGGTGGGGAACAATGAGTGACCAATTTGATACAACCAGTTTTTTGCTACTCTCCAAGATGGGATTATAGAACAGTACCAGCACAGAACAAGGCCATTCAGCCCATCAAGTCTGCATCAGCTCTTTCGTTAGCCTCCTGGAATGCAAAGATAAGCCCCAGCTTCTCTTCTCTACTGCAAACTGTCTTCTTAAACCTCTCTCTCCTTTTTTCTCCTGCCTCACCTCTAACAATAAGATCAAAGAGCTCATGGACTACTTTGTCACTAAGATGAGACCAGCTGCCTCTGCTGCCTCCTTCACTTCCACTATCCCTCCAGGCCACGCTTCCTCTAAAGATCACCTCTACCCTATCCCTGTATTTGCATCTTTCTCTAGTTTTTCTTCTATCTCCCCTCATGCCCTTTCTGAGCTCAGCTTATCCATGAGACCCTCCTCCTGCTCCCTCGATCCTATTCCCACTAATCTGCTGACCACCCTCCTGGTCTCCATGTTAGCCGATATTGTTAACGGACATTGTGGTCAGCACCTCCGCAATTTCAATCCTGACTTTCCTCAGCAACCTAGGTTGCATCCCACCCGGTCCGGGTGACTTATCCACTTTAAGTACTGCCTGCCTATCTAGTACTTCCTTTTTATCTATTTCTATCTCATCCAGTATCCTAGCAACATCCTCATTTGTCATAGCTTTGTCAAAGTCCTCTTTCTTAGTAAACACCAATGCAAAGTACTCATTTAGTACCTCAGCCATGACTTCTACCTCCACCAGTGGATCTCCGTTTTGGTCCCTAATCGGTGCCACTACTCCTCTGACAATGTCTTATTGTTAATATGACTATAGAAGACCTTTGAATTCCCTTTCATGCTAGCTGGCAATCTTATTTATTTATTTATTTTTATTTAGAGATACAGCACTGAAACAGGCCCTTGGGCCCACCGAGTCTGTGCCGACCAACAACCACCCATTTATACTAACCCTACAATAATCCCATATTCCCTACCTACACTAGGGGCAATTTATAATGGTTAATTTACCTATCACCTGCAAATCTATTCTCGTACAGTCTCTTTGCCCCCCTCTTATTTCCATTTTCACTTGTCCTCTGTACTGTTTATTGATAGAAAGTTCTACCTCTGACTTTCTAGAGCTGTTGCTGTGCACACCCCCCCACCCCCCTCACCCACCCCGATCCCTGCCCCACTCACACCCGAAAGGCCCAGGCACAGCTACATGATGCTGACTGGTTTTGGAGGCCAAGCTTTAACAAGGACAGTGAAAACTAAATTGGAATTCCCATTCTGACAAAGGGCAACATTTCAGATCAGAGCTCTTAGAACTTTAGACAGCAATCAATTTATGTGGGCATTTCATCAGAACCTGTCATCCAAAGCTCAGGGCATTGATTGACCCTGATGGAGGGGAGGGTGGAGGCAGGGGGTTAATGCCTAGCTGGAGGCGTCTGTTCTGGGAGTTTGAGGTACACTGCCTAATCTTGAATCATGGAAACACAGGCTCAGAAAATGTGCAGGACACTATCACTAAACTTACCGTAAATCCACACCCAACTGTGTCCATCAACACTGACCCTCTTCCTCCACTCCCAGGCCCTGAAGTTTGTGGGGTCAGTGGGAGGGCAGCT
This sequence comes from Heterodontus francisci, assembly GCF_036365525.1. Classification (NCBI taxonomy): domain Eukaryota; kingdom Metazoa; phylum Chordata; class Chondrichthyes; order Heterodontiformes; family Heterodontidae; genus Heterodontus; species Heterodontus francisci. Next base: position 9,515,383 of record NC_090397.1, read on the forward strand.
CAGTTGCGTCGGCAGGCTACTCGAGCATCTCAGTTGCCCCATGCATGCCAGTTGTTGAGGGGTGCTCTCGGTACCTTACCCCATACCAAGGATTCCATTTTCAGTCCCCATTGGGTGTATAAGTAAAGCAATACAAAAAAAACTTCACAGGTGGGGCAGGGGTCCAGCCCAGACCTCCCTAAGTGGAGTCTGCGCCACCCTTCTAAGAACTGATATACTTCATTATTCTCAATGTATCAGCTTTCAATCTTATATCATCTAAAAATGGCCAAGAAAGCAGGAACTCCCAACATAGGGAATCCCCGCTCTGCTCCCTCTAACGTGGCTTACCCGACAAGATTACTCCCACTCTTACAAGGCCAAATTGGATTTCCAAACTGAGGTCAGGACTCTACCGGGCCTGATCTTTTTTTTGAACCATTCTGCTGCATTTCCATCAAAGTCATGATGGGCAGTTGGCAAAACGGCTGAGAAAATACAGCCACATGTTGTGAGGGTCGATGGTCTCGCTGAGCCATGGCGAGTCCACCAAATACATAGCCAAGTTTAGCATCAGCTTCTTGCTGCCTCTCACTCTGCCTCGGTACAGACTCCACTTACCCTCCACCTCTCACTTCACCATTGCTCAGCTCCATTCATGGACGCATCTTCAATGCTCATGACTCCAGACCTCTTAGGAGATGCTCACTGAATCTCCAGATCACAGTTTGGAAACCAAACTCTGCAATAAATGGTGCCTACAAATAAATTCTGCCTTAAGCCTGACCTATTAAAGTAAGATTCTTTCAGAAATGTCCTTTTGTGCTGCTGTTGTAACCTTTAAACTACATCCTATGCATTGTCAAAAACTAAATATCGTCTTAAAAATATGTGGATGCCTTACAACTGCCACTGAACTTACAATCCACAAACTGGTTAATGCTTTTGCCCACGAAACACGAATGACGACACTTCAAAAGTACGTCAGCACTCCTTAGGATGTGTAAGACTTTATATTAAAGCAAGTTGGTTCTTGTACAGAAATGTACAAATTTGGGCAGTAGTTTTCTGTTACAGGGTGAGAATTTATTCGCAACATATTACAGAAATTACAACTGTAAATAAAATAAGATTAGGAAAGTTTTTTAGTGGTGCACTGATGGTCAGAACATAGTGGCCTTAGGGCTTCTCAATAAAAAACGATAGGCACATCTTAAAAAGTAACAGAATACAACAGCGAATGTCTATAGTAGCGGAGGATTCCAGCCTCAAGAATATAATTACAAATCAGGTCAGTTGTAGCAGTAAATTACTCATGGTATTACATAGAAATTACAACACAGGTCATTGATCGCAACAATTCTGTGTGGACATTTATCCTCCATATGAGTAAATAAACCCAATCACATTTACACACCCTGTTACTATATCCCTTCATTCCCCTTTCATTCAGCCACCTATCCAATCAAATCCTGAATGTTGACACAGTTTCTGCCTCAACCACTAACCCTGTAAGTGAATTCCATCGTCTCACACCTCCCTGTGTGATTAAATTTCTTCTGCTTTCTGTTCTAAATCTATTGCATTTAATCTTGTGATCTTGTAGAGTACAGGGAAGGGAAGAATTGTTTAGTCATGATGCTTCAGCCATCATGGTGAAAGGGCAGCTGGTCCTTTCCTGCCCATTAATTTCATATGTTTGCAAACCTGGGATGAGGGACTTCAGAGAAACAGGGATTGTTCTCCTTAGAGCAGAGATTTATGAGGAGAAACTGGAGGGAATTTTATGGACCCTGTAACAGCGGCTTTGGTGGCATGTGGGGTGATTTATTAGGCATGAGTTGTTTTTCAGATTTCCAACGGTGGTTTTTTTTACCGCAATTAAGTCAGTGGCATGTTTGTGGCAGTCCGGGGTTCCTGCTGCATGTTGGTGGATTGCAACTTTGCCTGCATTTCCATACCATGAATACTCATTACCCTACACTTCGTTCAAATTAAGCCCTACCTGCCAGATTAAGTTAGTGGCGAGTGGCATTCCTGTGCCACCCGGTTCATGTTTGTTTAAAGGTGACGTACACCAGTCAGCTTTGTGCAGTTGTATCTGAGGTCAGTGGTTTCTTGTCTTGAACTCATCAGCAGAAGGAAGGCCAACACTGGAATGGATGTTTGGCTCCAGGTTTGGCTCCAGCAAGGGAGATTCTTCTCAGAGGATGGTGGGGAAGGCTTGGAGGGGGGGGGGAGGGGGAGGCGGTGGGTGCTTGGAGGAGCAAGGAAGGGTATTCGGGGAGGACAGGGTGGGGTTATCGGTGCACGAAGGAGCAGGGGAGGGAGGAGGGGAGTGTCCAGGGTGTGTAGTTATTGTTGTTATTGCAGCTGAAGCTGACTGTGGGTGGCTGCACAGGTTGATTTGAACATTACAGTCAACAAAAGGGAGGGATGAGTACTGTGTATGTCGGGGTCCTGTGGGGAGAATTCAGGATACTGGCTGGCAGAGGGAACAGTCACCATCACAGGAGGCAATTGGATGTCGTAGGGGGGAAGGTCGAGACTTAGCATTGGGTATTCTGCAGCATCACAGGGAGGGGAACGGGACTCGGCAATAACATCAAGGTGGATTAGAGGAGGATCAAGGGTCAGAGTCAGCATTTGGATGGTAACGGGAGTAGGAATGGGAGGAGGGATGGCATGAATATATTGATTATAATCCGGTCCAAGGTAACGGGGGGGATGTTCAATGGCAACAGAGGGAAAGTGTAGAGTTACATTGGGTGGGTCAAGGATGATGGGTGCAGGCTGGAAGGTGGCAGAAGGAGGTTGGAAGGTGGGAAACTTGCCTTGAACTGTACATGCACTATTTTCTCGAAGGATAATGTAAACCAAGTGGCCATTCAAGGATTGCAAGTCAAGTGGGAGGAGACAAATGATGGTGGGTAGGTTTCCTTGCTGGGTTCAATTTTAAGGCACATAAACGTGATCTGCTCATTGTCTCAATGGTTCAGCTGATTGGCAACAGAAGGCTGAATTGCAAGGCTATGTTCATTTCATTATTTGCAGAGCTGCAAAGACATGGGTCTCTTACATCCAATTTGTCTGCTACCACAGGAAGAAGAGTAGAGGGAGCAACTGAGGAAGGTTCTTTTCTCTCAACTCATGATACCTGAATGCTAATAACAGGCAGAACAAGAAAGTGAGGATGCTCAGAATGATACCATCCAGGAAAGGTATTAGTGAAGGTGGGCGCTGGCACATCATCGCATCTTCAGGATAAGGACAAATTACCTACAAATGTCAGAGAGGCAATGCCAGAGATGCCTAAGGATGCAACTTGAAATGGTCACAGCGTGACCCGCAACTGCTTAGGTTTGGTGAGCATCCCAGGCCTGTTGCCCTCAAGGTTACCTCTGCACTCAATTTTTTTGCTAGCGGGGCCTTCCGAGGATCAACAGGCAACATATGTGGCATATTACAGTCTGGGACCCACAGGTGCATCAAATAGATGACCAATGCCCTATCTTGTCACACCAATTATTTCATCTACTTACCTGTAGACGAGGACAGCCAGGCAGCAAGGTCTGCGGCCTTTGGCGCCATCGCTGGCTTCCCTAGAGTGCAAGGGAGGATCAACTGTACTCAGGTAGCCATTAGAACTCCCTGGGACCAGCCTGTTGTCTTTGTCAATCACAAAGAATTCCACACTTTGAATGTACAACTGGTTTGTGATCACAGGAGAAGAACCATGCAGGTTGCACACGTTTCCCAAGGAGCTTGATCTTTTTTTTATTCATTCATGGGATGTGCACATCGATGGCGAGGACAGCATTTATTGCCCATCCCTAATTTCCCTTGAGAAGGTGGTGGTGAGCCGCCTTCTTGAACCACTGCAGTCCATGTGAGGTAGGACCAGAGTGCTGTTAGGAAGGGAGTTCCAGGATTTTAACCCAGCGACAGTGAAGGCACGGCGATATAGTTCCAAGTCAGGATGGTATGTGGCTTGGAGGGGAACTTGCAGGTGGTGGTGTTCCCATGCATCTGCTGCTCGTGTCCTTCTAGGTGGTAGAGGTCGCAGGTTTGTAAGGTTGTGTCGAAGGAGCCCTGGTGCGTTGCTGCAGTGCGTCTTGTAGATGGTACACACTGCTGCCACTGTGCGTCGGTGGTGGAGGGAGTGAATGTTTGTGGATGGGAATGACAATCAAGCGGGCTGCTTTGCCCTGGATGGTGAGCTTCTTGAGTGTTGTTGGAGTTGCTCCCATCCAGGCAAGTGGACAGTATTGCATCACACTCCTGACTTGTGCCTTGGAGATGGTGGACAGCTTTGGGGAGACAGGAGGTGAGTTACTCGCCAGAGGATTCCTAGCCTCTGACCTGCTCTTGTAGCCACTGTATTTATATGGCTACTCCAGTTCAGTTTCTGGCCAATGGTAGCCCCTAGGATGTTGATAGTGGGGGATTCAGCGATCTTAAGCCATTGAATGTCAAGAGGAGATGGTTAGATTCTCTCTTGCTTGAGATGGTCATTGCCTGGCACTTGTGTGGTGCGAATGTTACTTGCCACTTATCAGCCCAAGCCTGGATATTGTCCAGGTCTTGCTGCATTTCTACACGGACTGCTTCAATATCTGAGAAGTTGTGAATGGTGCTGAACATTGCGCAATCATCAGCGAACATCCCCACTTCTGACCTTATGATTGAAGGAAGGTCATTGATGAAGCAGCTGAAGATAGTTGGGCCTAGGACACTACCCTGAGGAACTCCTGAAGTGATGTCCTGGAGCTGAGATGATTGACCTCCAACAACCACAACCATCTTCCCTTGCACTAGGTATAACTCCAACCAACGGAGAATTTTCCCCTGATTCCATTGACTCCAGTTTTGCAAGGGCTCCTTGATGCCATACTCGGTCAAATGCTGCCTTGATGTCAAGGGCAGTTACTCTCACCTCACCTCTTGAGTTCAGCTCTTTTGTCTATGTTTGAACCAAGGCTGTAATGAGGTCAGGAGCTGAGTGGCCCTGGTGGAACCCAAACTGAGCGGCACTGAGCAGGTTATTGCTATGCAAGTATCGCTTGATGGCACTGTTGATGACACCTTCCATCATTTTACTGATGATCGAGAGTAGACTGATGAGGCGGTAATTGGCCAGATTGGATTTGTCCTGCTTTTTGTGTACAGGACATACCTGGGAAGTTTTCCACATTGCCGGGTAGATGCCAGTGTTGTAGCTGTACTGGAATAGCTTGGCTAGGGGTGCAGCAAGTTCTGGAGCACAAGTCTTCAGTACTATTGCCGGGATGTTGTCAGGGCCCATAGCTTTTGCAGTATCCAGTGCCTTCAGTCGTTTCTTGATATCACGCGGAGTGAATCAAATTGGCTGAAGACTGGCATCTGTGATGCTGGGGACTTCAGGAGGAGGCCGAGATGGATCATCAACTCGGCACTTCTGGCTGAAGATTGTTGCAAATTCTTCAGCCTTATCTTTTGCACTGATGTGCTGGGCTCCCCCATCATTGAGGATGGGGATATTTGTGGAGCCACCTCCTCCAGTTAGATGTTTAATTGTCCACCACCATTCATGACTGGATATGGCAGGACGAAAGAACAAAGAACAAAGAACAGTACAGCACAGGAACAGGCCATTCGGCCCTCCAAGCCTGCGCCGATCTTGATGCCTGCTTAAACTAACACCTTCTGCACTTCCGGGGCCCATATCCCTCTATTCCCTTCCTATTCATATATTTGTCAAGATGTCTCTTAAACATCGCTATCGTATCTGCAGAGCTTTGATCTGATCCATTGGTTATGGGATCACTTCACTCTGTCTATCGCATGCTGCTTACGCTGTTTGGCACGCAAGTAGACCTGGGTTGTAGCTTCACCTGGTTGACACCTCATTTTGAGGTATGCCTGGTGCTGATCCTGGTATGCCCTCCTGCACACTTCATTGAACCAGGATTGGTCTCCTGGCTTGATGGTAATGGTATAGTGGGGGAAATGCCGGGCCATGAGGTTACAGATTGTGGTTGAGTACAATTCTCCTGCTGCTGATGGCCCACAACACCTCATAAATGCCCAGTTTTGAGTTGCTAGATCTGTTCTGAATCTATCCCATTTAACACAGTGATAGTGCCACAGAACACGATGGAGGGTATCCTCAATGTTAAGATGGGACTTCGTCTCTACAAGGACTGTGCGGTGGTCACTCCAACCAATATTGTCATGGACAGATGCATCTGCGACAGGTAGATTGGTGAGGACGAGGTCAAGTATGTTTTTCCCTCTTGTTGGTTCCCTCACCACCTTGCAGACCCAGTCTAGCAGCCATGACCTTTAGGACTCAACCAGTGCAGTCAGTGCAGTAGGCTGCTACCGAGGCACTCTTGGTGATGGGCATTGAAGTCCCCGACCCAGAGTACATTCTGCGCCCTTGCCACCCTTAGTGCTTCCTCCAAGTGGTGTTCAACCTGGAGGAGTACTGACTCATCAGCTGAGTGGGGAGGGGGGGGTGCGGTAGGTGGTAATCAGCAGGAGGTTTCCTTGCCCATGTTTGACCTGATGCCATTAAACGTCTTGGGATCTGGGGTTAATGTTGAGGACTCCCAGAGCAACTCCCTCCTGACTGTATAACACTGTGCCGCCACCTCCACTGGGTCTGTCCTGCCAGTGGGACAGGACATACCCGGGGATGGTGATGGTGGTGCTGGGACATTGTCACGACTCATAAGTTTTGAGGAAATCAAAGCTGCCAGGACTTTTTGATGAACTAGCCGATGTGGATGGCTGGATCCTGGGTGACAGGGATTACCCCCTTTGGACATGGTTGATGACACCAGTGCGTCATCCTCAAAGTGCTGCTGAAGAGAGGTACAATACTGCTCACACATCCACCAGAGCCATCATTGAATACACCACTGGCATGCTGAAAATGCGATTCAGCTGCCTTGACCGGACTGGAGGGGCCACAGTACGCGCCACAGAGCGTGTCATGAATAATCATTGTCTGCTGTGCCTTGCACAACCTTGCAATTAGAGGCAGTCACATTTTGCATCTGGAGAAACAGGAGGAACACCAGTCCTCCTCAGATGAGGATGACTGTGAAGAGGGTGAGGAGGAGAACAACGGCGATGACAATGCTGTCATCAATATGAGGCCCATGGAGAGACATACAAGGGACACCAGGGAGAACCTTTGCATGTTTCAGCCAACATTGAGGCTACATTGGAGGAGAAAAAAAGTCCTCAAAAAATGTTAACATACACCTGAGTTCTTATTCACTTGTCATCTAAAAGTAGGGCTCTTCTGACAACAAGATGTGAACCTGCAGTGGAAATCTGCCTAATGGCCTGTCTGCTATCAACGTCATTGAAAGCAGCCAGCATCTCCATGGAAATTGTGTCCTGCATCAAGGCATTAACCCCTCACACAGTGGATGCTACAACATTGCAGCACTTTGATGTGACCGACAGATCAAATTTTTTCTGGGTTAAGATGGACTCGCAACAACACCTATTGAAGGAATGTAAGGGGGTGACGACAGAACTACAAATGTAAGGCATGTTGGTAAGGAAAACAGTACAACATCTTCAAACGACAAACAGCCATCATTGAAAACTGACGGCTCAAATGTCAAAGGACATTGGACACTTTCAGAAATGCTTTGCACGAATCAATGCGTTCCTGCCATAGGCCTCTAAAAATCATTTTCCTTTTCAACTAAAACAAAGCGAATGATTTACAAGAGTGCATCAAATATTAAAACAAATAAATCTGTATTGAAACATCATTCATTTATGTACAATATTTACACCATGCCAGCTTCATGCTCAAAATTTCTTTTACCTTTTTCTAGCACTACGTCTAGGTGCTACCCTGACATTAGCAGCTGGGGTGGAGGCAGTCTGCTCAGTCGGCTGCCCCGTTGCTGTGGATGACTGTGGCAGGCGTCCTCTGGAGGAATGGGGCCTTGATGGCTCCATCCTACTGGGGGTCTGCAGCAATGGTGCTTGAGTATCCCCCACGTGCTGGCCTGCTGGAGGTAAGGGGGTCAATGACAGGGGGGAGGATGAGATGCCTCTTACCCTGGGGGTATCCTGCGAGGAAGGCCTCGGGGCAGCTGGCACGCGCTTGTCCTCCATCTGTGTGCACGATGACACCTGCCTGTCTCCCTGAGGGGAAGGAGCACCCTTAGGGAGGCCCAGGTTCCTCTCCCTCGTCTCCTCTCGCTTAGACTCTGCTGCATGGAGCCCATGGCTACAGCGATGGAGTGCAGATCAGAGTGGATATAGCTCGAGTGCTCAACCAGACTGGCCACAGAGCTCGCCAAACTCTCCAATGAAGCCATACACACATATACCTGGGGCATGGCAGACGTCATGGCTTGCATGGATTCCTCCTTAGCACGCACAAAGCCATGCATTCCCTCTGGCATCGCTGACATATTTTCCACATGGCCTTGCTGCACATGCAGAAGACTTCTTGTTGCAACAAACGGAGTATCATCATGAGCGTGGGACTGAGCAGGGACCTGGTCCCCAACAGTCCTCCGATCGTCAGTGGACCCAGCTGGCACATGCTTCCTCAGCTGCTGGGACCTGTCTGTGTCATGCACACCAAATTGTGATGCAGATTCTAATCTTAAACCCCCCGGGGACCGTGTGGATGTATCTACGCTGGTGGAGGTGGAAGAAGAGGCAGGTGATGGTGCATCCTCTGGGGCATTGGATTCCTCTTCCTCCCAGAGGAGGATTCTTGAGCCTCGTTTCGTTCTGGTCACTCGGGTGTGGACACCTGCAGTGGATGCACAAACAGAGGTACTTTAAGTATCAGTTGAACATGAGTTCATACACTTTCCTTTGATGTGCACATAGGCTGCAAGACTGAAGACGACACTTCATCCTTACACCTTGAGGACCCTGCCTCATTATCTGCGACTGCTTGACCTCCCTCCTCTCTCGCAGTTTCTGCAGCCTCCTCCTCAACTGGTGTTAGGACTCTGATATCTGGGATACCTCCACCTGTCTTTGCCTGCTCCCACTGGTTGTGGGTGTGTTTGTCCTGCAGGAGACAGTGCAGATTTATTGGCATGTCAAAAGATGCATCACACCCATTGTGAAAATGCATCGACATCACTCATTCTGAAGTGACTTTCGCACGTCACATCCAAGCACATAAAAAATGCCAGACACCAATTTTCCACAGAATCATTTGGTGTATGGCACCAAGGCTGCTCACGGATTCCAGTGCATGCCTTGTCTGCCCTCTGTCTTAAACACATAGGGCTGTATTTTACAAGATGGCCGCCAATCTCAGCGATGAGCTTCAAAGATGGTGGCCCACATTCGTGGGCTTTATTCTCCGGAGCCGCCGCGATATTTACATGGCCTGGGCGGACTGCAGCAACCCGCACCCCCCCCCCCTCCCCCGGATGACGTGGAGGGGGCGGGCGCTCTGTGCCCAGCAATGGCATCCAGGGCCCTGCGCAGGCGCGGCACCATTTTCATAGGGCTTCCAGCCCTTACATTTACTTTAAATTTTTTATGGAATAGAGAATTATTCTTTATTGAAACATATTTAATAACAGTTTCAAGCCCCTCTCCCAACCCCATCCAATGACCAAATACTTCATTCTTTGCCCTCTTCCCCCAAAAATACTTACCTTGACCTTCCCCCCCCCCCCACAAAGTTCACAAACTTTAATTTTTACCCCTTCCCGCCACCCCCTAGACCAATGAAAATAGTTTGACCGCACTACCCCACCCCCCCACTCCACCAGTGTTCTGCCTTCCATCACTGGTCGGAGATCGGACAGCGCAGCAGTGCCAGCCACCGACTGCAATATCGGAGCAGGATGGCCGGAGGGTAAGTCATTAATTTGTTCATTTAAATTAATTAACATATTGAAATGGCTGTCCCGTCGCCGAGCAGCAGGGGGGCTGCCATGAGGCCTCACTGCTGCCGACTATATGGGGCCCAGCCTTCCTGGCATCCAGGCCCGTGGTGGGGGGAGTTGGTAAAATTCAGTCCACAGAGTCAGGGAGAAAAACAATGGAACAGCTTCAGCAAGACCACTTGCCCTCACTGATCTGAGTAAGTCATTGAAACGGTTTAGACACTGAACACAAGTTCGTCGCGTAACCCCATGGTTTGATACCTTCTCCACTACCTCCATTCAGGCCACCTTGGTGAGGCGGGAGGGTCTTCTGAGTCCATCTGCAAGGAAGAGGACCTCCCGCCTTTGCCTGATGGCCTGGAGGAGAACCTGCAGGGAGGCATCACTGAACCGTTGGGCAGGGTGCTGCCTGCTGGCTGATATATTTATAGCTCTATCAATTATAAGGGGGGGGGGGTTGGTGTTGAGGTTGAAATATTAATTTTAAAAAAAGAAGTGAAAACTAAGTAAATGATTTAATTGTGGTAACTCTGCAGACACCAGATACCACCAAGGCTGCTGATCCCTGAGGCTTGATTTATAGCCATGGTGTTCACAATGCTTCACAGAGCGATGGCAGCTTCCACCAATGAGAGTCCATCCCCACCACATGATCGCAAGTGTCGTCCGTGCTCATCACCGCACTGTTAATTTGCATGAAAAATTGTCTGCAAAGCAGGAAAAAGGGCGGAGGCGAAATTTTGCCAACTTCTGGTTCTGCCATTGGAATTGCCGTAGGACTCATAAACTCCCAGCCACTGTTTATGAACATACGAATTAGGAGCAGGAGTAGGCCATTCGGCCCCTCGAGCCTGCTCTGCCATTCAATACAATCATGGCTGATCTGATTGTAACCTCGACTCCACATTCCCGCCTACCCCCAATAACCTTTCATCCCCTTGCTTATCAAGAATCTATCTACCTCTGTCTTAAAAATATTTAAAGATTTTTCTCCTTTAGAGGAAAAGAATTCCAAAGACTCACGACCCTCTGAGAAAAATTTCTCCTCATCTCTGTCTTAAATGGGTGACCCCTTGGGCTGGATTTTACCGAGCTCCCAATGCCGAGCTCGTCGGCAGGGAGGTGCCGAAAGATTGTTCCAGCAGAGGCCCACCACAGAGCTCGACGCCAGGAGGGCCTGGCCCGATCTTCCCGGTGGTGGCAAGGTTCTGTGGCAGCCCCAGCGCTGCTGGACGATGGGACCTCAATTACAACATTCAAATCAAAAAAATGAATACATTAACATATACTTACCTTAAATCTTCCGGACATGCTGCGATCTTCGGCTCAGCAGCCAGCACTCCCACGCCTTCAATTCCCCATCTGGGAAAAGCAGGCGTGACACTGGTGGGGAAGAGGGAGGAGCTAAGATTTTTACTGTGGTGGGGTGAACAGGGTTAAATAAGCATCATCAGTGTGGGGGAGGGGGGAAGGTGCAAAATTCAAGGTAAGTGTTTCAGGGGGGAAAGGGCAAATATCGAATGTAATTTTTATTGGGGATTGGAAAGGGACATTACAATTTTATTTTGTAAATTTTGGGGGGGGGGGCTCACTTTAAAAATTCAAATTTGCTGGCAGGGCTGGCAGCCCTTTAAAAATGGTGCCAGCGCCTGCACACAGGCAGCTGATGCCATTGCTGGTAAAGAACAGCCTGCCCCCTCCACATGATTGGGGTGGGCAGGCCGCCCTAACTATTTAAATGAACCACTGCGCAGGAGGAGCAGCAGTGGGCTCTTAAAATACAGCCCTTTATTTTTAAATAGTGACCCCTAGTTCTACATTCTCTCACAACGGGAAATATTCTTTCCACATCTACCCTGTCACGACCCCTCAGGATCTTATATGTTTCAATCAAGTCGCCTCTTACTCTTCTAAATTCCAGCAGATACAAGCCTAGCCTGTCCAACCTTTCCTCATAAAACAACCCGCCCATTCCAGGTATTAGTCTTGTAAACCTTCTCTGAACTGCTTCCAATGCATTTACCTCCTTCCTTAAATAAGGAGACCAATACTATACACAGTACTCCAGATGTGGTCTCACCAATGCCCTCTATAACTGAAGCATAACCTCCCTACTTTTGTATTCAATTCCCCTCGCAAAAAACGATTATATTCCATTAGCTTTCCTAATTATTGCTGAACCTGCATACTAACCTTTTGCAATTCATGCACTCGGACACTCAAATCCCTTTGCATCTTAGAGCTCTGCAATCTCTCACCATTTAGATAATATGCTTCTTTTCTATTCTTCCTGCCAAAACAGGCAATTTCAGATTTTCCCACATTATACTCCATTTGCCAGATCTTTGCCCACTCACTTAACTTATCTATATCCCTTTAAATTCTCCTATGTCCTCTTCACAGCTTACTTTCCTACCTATCTATGTGTCATCAGAAAATTTAGCCACCATACCTTCGGTCCCTTCATTCAAGTCATTTATATAAATTGTAAAAAGTTGAGACTCCAGCACAGATCCCTGTGGCACACCACTCATTACATCTTACCAACCAGAAAATGACCCATTTATGCCTACTCTCTGTTTCCTGTTAGCTAGCCAATCTTCTATCCATGCCAATATGTTAACCCCCTACACCATGAGCTTTTATTTTCCACAATGACCTTAGATGTGGCACCTTATCAAATCCCTTCTGGAAATCTAAGTACAGTACATCCACTGGTCCCCCTTTATCCACAGCACGTGTTACATTTTCAAAGAACTTTTTATTGGTTAAACATGATTTTCCTTTCACAAAACCATGTTGACACTCCCTGATTATCTTGAATTTTTCTACGTCCCCTGCATAACATCTTTAATAATAGCTTCTAACATTTGCCCTAAGACAGGTGTTAAGCTAACTGGCCTGTAGTTTCCTGTTTTCTGTCTCCCTCCCTTTTTGAATAAAGGAGTTACATTCGCTATTTTCCAATCTAATGGAACTTTCCCTGAATCTAGGGAATTTTGGAAAATTAAAACCAATGCATCAACTATCTCACTAGCTACTTCTTTTAAGACCCTACGATGAAGTCCATCAGGACCCGGGGACTTGTCAGCCCGCAGCTCCAACAATTTGTTCAGTTTCCACTGGCAGGAGGGTCAGTAACTAGAGGACACAGATTTAAGATAATTGACAGAGCAACAGAGAGGAGCTGAGGAGGATTTTTTTAATGCAGAAAGATGTTATGATCTGGAATGCATGGTGCTGGAAGCAGATTCAATAATAACTTTCAAAAGGAGATTGGATATATATTTGAAAAGGAAAAATTTGTAGGGCTGTGGGGAGGAAGCAGGGGAGCGGGACTAACAGAATAGCTCTTTCAAAGAGTCGGTGCAGGCATGATGGGCCGAATGCTGTGCGATTCTATGATCTGTGGGCCCTCATTATACTGCACCCAAAACCGAAGATATTCAAATGGGTACAACGGTTCATTTTTGATATACTCTGCTGCATTAATGTAAAACAATCTTCACACAGCTGCTAGGCTGGAAAAAAATGGAATTAGAATTTCTAAACCATCATGTCAATGACTCCTAAAAAGTGTAGAGTTGAGTCTGATTAAAAAGCAAAGCCACATTAAACTCTCCAATTACATTCTTTAAATGTACAGAATAACACCCGAGAAATGTGCATGAGGATGCCTTTGTGAATCCAGAAGAGTCTTTTAATGAGATGTTTCATGATAAGAGGGTTAATTATGGATTGACATGGCTCCAGGCAATGTATTATTGCATTCTTCAACTGTTTATGAAAGCATCAAACTACAGATTCCACACAACAGAGCTAGTTTGGATTAGGGTGATAACAGGGTTTATTTTCCTTTTAGTTTCTGAATCAAGAAAGGTGCTATTGTTCAAAATAATATTTTCAGTTCCATTAAATACTTCCCACTGTTACCACTTTCCATGTTATTTTTCTTCCCCCTGGGCATCTGCATGAGACTTTCAGAGCCATTCTGATGGTCCAGTCAGCAGACATCTCCAAAGACACCATCAATGTAGGTCACTGCGTGAATTAACAGGAGGTTTTCTTGACCAGTGTTGCAGTGTTTGGCCAACTGGAGGTCAGGGAGGGAGTAGCAGGAAGAGGACTGAGCTTGGCACTGGAAATGCCTACCTAGCCTAGCCTAAAGGTCAAGCTGGGAGCCAAACCAATCGTGTTGATTGGCGTCAGAATGAGTGACATGGGAAAACCATCCATTTAGTCAGGAGTTGTCATCTTCCTAACATGACAAGCAAAACCCATTATCCAGAGGAACTGAGTCAAAATTGGAATTTAAACTTGGCTTTCGTACCCATAAATTCAAGCGGATCGATCCAAAATTCTTATATTATTAAGACAGAAGTAGTTCATTCAGCCCTTTAAGCCTCTTCTGCTATTCAATTAGATTATGGCTGATCTGCACCTTAACTCCAGTTACCCAGCTTTGATCCTTATGCCTTGATACCCTTTCCCATTAAAAATCTATTGATCTCAGTCATAACAATCTCAGTTGGGCCAACATCCACCGCCTTTTAGGGACAGAATATTATAGCCAACATTTGTAAAGGTGATGTGGAACATAAAACAGATGATCTTGTATTTATCACATTACTGTTTGTGGGAGCTTGCTGTGCACAAATTGGTTGCTGCATTTCCTACATTACAACAGTGACTACACTTCAAAAGTACTTCATTGGCTCCAGAGCACTTGGGGACATCCTAAAAATAAGTAAACATGTTCATTATATTAGAAAAGTCTTTTTAAAAATATATACATTCGGGCCAGTTTACCAGTTGTCTGATGTTTACTTTAAACTAAGTAAGCAAGGATTTTCATCTATGCAGAGCCTTTCACAACTTCAGGACTTCCCAAATGTAATGTAGAAAACACAGCAACCAATTTGCCCACAGCAAGGGCCCACAAAGAACAATAAGATAATGAGCAGATGATCCACTTTAATAATGAATATTGGCCAGGACTCCCATGTTCTTCTTTGACAGAGAGCCATGGGATCACACCCAACCTCTTCTGGACCTGCTGCTTGTTGGCAGCCACTATTCCTGGCAAGATTGGCATCAGACACCAAACCTGTGACTTTTTGTCCTGTACCACATTGCCCACAAGCTCCAGGATCTCGGTCTGCAGATACTCTTAGAAAGTTTGCTTAACAGTGGTTGCAGTCGCAGTGTAGCTGGTGCACAACTGAAATGATGTGAGACTATCTCATGCTGAATCTGGATCTCACATCTCTTACCAAAATATGATTTGGATCCTGGTCCTGACACTTTTGCACATGCAAGTTGTGTATTTAAATTTCTTGATTACAGTGCCCACCACATCTAGCAGGTAGATTGCATTGACAGTACTCTAGGTGGTGGACACTGTAGCAGGAGCCTCCTGCTGTGTCTGGCGGTCCTGATTGTAACTCAAGCGAGTTTGATGCTCAGACCAGTTGCCAAAACTGGAAATATATTTCATTCCGCAGCAAATTACACCCCACACCACAAAAATTCACTAAAATATAAAATGTGTAATTTAAAGACAAATTCTTTGAACTAGCTAAACATCTCTCTTGTACACAGTTATGGATTAGCTTTGTAATTTATTTTCATACACACTGCAACAAGATCCCTCTCCGGGGTTTAACGCCCTCTGTCAGATATTCTTGATCTCATGAGGGTCCACAGCTTCATGTCAATCTGCTTCAATTAACTTATCATTAAATGGGTGTGTTCAGAGTTGCTAATGGAAAATATTTATTTTTCTGAATGGATAATTGGTGGTACAATCTCACCACATCTTCTGCAATGTGAGCTGCAGCTCAGTGGGTAACACTCTCACCGCTAAGTTGGAAGGTTATGCGCTCAAGGCGCATTCCAGATATTGAGCCTGTAATTGAGCTTGCATTCCAGTGCAGTACTGAGGTGCTGCCCTTTGAATGAGTCATTAAACTGAGCCTCCATCCCATTCACTGGCCTCCATGTCATACCCATTGTGTTTGGGTAGGCGTCAGGCCTGCAGGTTAAAATGGTTGTGGCCACATGATGGTGAGTTTGATGCTCTCTCTGCTGGCCCCATGCTCCCCTTTCTTTCAGGTTAAAATAAGGGCTACAGTATTACCTTACAATGTAATTACAAAGGGTTTGATAGGATAATAGTAGAGAAAATGTTCCTGTTAGATGGAAGGGCAAGGCTGGCAACTTTAGGGAACCTTGGTTGACGAGGAATATGGACAAAGAAGGAGGCATATGTCAGGTATAGGCAGCTGGGATCGAGCGGGTCCCTCGAGGAGTCTAGGGGATGTAGGACGACACTTAAGAAGGAAATTAGGAGGGCGAAAAGGGGCCATGAGATTTCCCTGGCAGATAAGATAAAGGAGAATCCTAAAAGATTCTATAAGTTTATTAAGAGTAAAAGGGTAGCTAGGAAGAGAGTAGGTCCCCTTAAGGATCAGTGTGGCAATCTATGTGTGGAGCCATGGGAAATGTGCGAGGTCTTAAATGAATATTTCTTGTCCGTATTTACCGTGGAGAAGGTCATGGAAGCCAGTGAGTTCAAGGGAGGGAACAGCGATATCCAGGAGCATATCAACATTACAAAGGAGGAGATGTTGGAGGTTTTGAAGCGCATTAAGGTGGATAAATCCCCAGGGTCTGACCAGGTGTATCCCAGGATGCTATGGGAAGCAAGGGAGGAGATTGCTGGGGCCCTGGCAGAGATTTTTGTATCATCGTTAGCCACGGGTGAGGTACCGGAAGACTGGAGGATAGCTAATGTTGTGCCTTTATTTAAGAAGGGCAGCAGGGATAAGCCAGGGAACTACAGGCCGGTGAGCCTTACATCAGTGGTGGGAAAGTTATTGGAAGGGATTCTGAGAGACAGGGTTTAGATGCATCTGGAAAGGCATGGTCTGATTAGGGATAGTCAGCATGGCTTTGTGCATGGGAAATAATGTCTCACAAATTTGATTGAGTTTTTCGAGGAGGTGACCAAGAGGATTGACGAGGGCAGGGCGATGGACGTTGTCTGCATGGACTTTAGCAAGGCCTTAGACAAGGTCCCGCATGGTAGGCTGGTCCAGAAGGTTCAAACACATGGGATCCAGGGTGAGCGAGCAAATTGGATACAAAATTGGCTTGGTGATAGGAGGCAGAGGGTGGTAGTGGAGGGTTGTTTTTCAGATTGGAGAACGGTGACCAATGGACCAATTTGGCCACAGGGATCGGTGCTGGGCCCTCTGTTGTTTGTCATATATATTAATGACTTGGATGTGAATGTAAGGGGCATGATTAGTAAGTTTGCAGATGACACCAAAATTGGTGGTATAGTGGACAGTGAAGAAGGTTGTCTAAGGTTACAACAGGATATAGATCAACTGGGAAAGTGGGCAAGGGAGTGGCAAATGGAATTTAACGCAGACAAGTGTGAAGTGATGCATTTTGGGAAGTTAAACCAGGGCAGGATATATACAGTGAATGGCAGGGCCCTGGAGAGTGTTCTTGAGCAGAAAGAGTTGGAATGCAAGTACATAGTTCCCTGAAAGTGGCAACACAGGTAGACAGGGTAGTGAAGAAGGCATATGGCATGCTTGCCTTCATCGGCCGAGGCATTGAGTACAAGAGTTGGGACGTCATGTTACAGTTGTACATAATGTTGGTTAGGCCCCATTTGGAGTACTGTGTGCAGTTCTGGTCGCCGTACTACAGGAAAGATGTGACTAAGCTGGAGAGGGTGCAGAAAAGATTCACAAGGATGTTGCCTGGTTTGGAGGGTTTGAGTTATAAAGAGAGATTGGATAGGCTGGGTCTGTTTTCCCTGGAGCAAAGGAGGCTGAGAGGGGACATGATCGAGATATATAAAATTATGAGAGGCATAGATAGGGTAGATAGCCAGAGTCTGTTTCCCATGGTAGGGGTGACTAAAACTAGAGGGCATAGATTTAAGGTGAGAGGGAGGAGGTTTAAAGGGGATCAAAGGGGTAAATTTTTCACACAAAGAATGGTGGGTATCTGGAATGAGCTGCCTGAGGAGTAGGTGGAGGCAGGAACAGTAGCAACATTTAAGAGGCATCTGGACAGGTACTTGAATGAGCAAGGCATAGAGGGATATGGAATTAATGCAGGCAGGTGGGATTAGTATAGATGGGCATTATGGTCGGCATGGACGCGGTGGGCCGAAGGGCCTGTTTCCATGCTGTACGACTCTATGACTAAAATATGGGGAATGCAGAACTGGAGGTCATAAATATATGCTGATCAGTAATAAATTCAATAAGGTATTGATCATTTAGGACTGAGATGAGGAGAAATTTCTTCCCTCTAAAGGTTGTCAATCTTTGGAATTCTCTATCCCAGAGGATTGTGGTTGCTCCATCATTGAATATATTTAAGGCTGAGATAGACAGATATTTGGTCTCAGGGAATCAAAGGATATGGGGAGTGGGCAGGAAAGTGGAGTTGAGGCGGAGGATCATCCATGATCATATTGAATGGTGGAGCAGACTCGAGGGGGCATATGGTCTACTCCTGCTCCCATTTCTTATGCCGTTATGTTTAATAAGACATTCAGGAGAAGCTTATTTATCCAGAGAGTGATGAGAATGTGGAACTTGCTACCACAAGGCATAATTGAAGCAAATTGCATTGATGTCTTTAAGGGAAGCTAGAAAAGTACTTGAGGGAGAAAGCAGGAGAATTTTATGGGGTTATATGAACAGGATGCTAATGTGGAGCGTAAGTACTGGCATGGACCAGTTGGGCTGAATAGCCTTTTTCTGTGCTGTATATTCAATGCAATATATGTAATAGATCTTGATAGCACCTGACTGTAAGCTTAGTGCAGCATTACAGAGGAAGAATGCACAGTTCCCTGCTAACTGTTCAATTACTTTCCAAATGCACAGGCCGGTGCATATTTTAACATCGCTGCCGTTTCAGTCCTGAGACCCATGCAAAGTGGCAAGAAACTCCTGTCAAACAAGCAATCAAACTATGGTAACTGCATGATGCAATGCTCATAGACTCACATCAAATGACTGATGGTTGAACTCCTCTCCACCAGTTGAGATTCAGTTATGTTTTTTTCCTTTCCATCTGTTCCATGGTAAAAGTTCTTTTCAGGGGAATGATGTTTAAGATGCAGTGAGTTGTAATTCTGTTAGATACCTGGGTCAAACTGGACTGTATATTTCTTCTGATCCTGTCTTTCCTCCTTCAGAATCAGCAGGTAGAGTGGGAAGGTCAGAACACCCATGGGTCCTGTTTAGGTAGAGCTCAATTACTGTTCCCTCAGCTTACAACCACAGATAGCAGATTGGGTCAGATTTAAGAAGGTGAATAGCTGAGGTAGCGAGGTCCAAAGGCACGATAAAATAAAGAATAAAATCCCAGGACCATCCATGCAGCTACTTGATGCACTGACCAAGCCAACTTCCATATAAAGAACAGGAACCAACACATCTGAATAGGCCTGGAGTGCTCATTTTATCAGGGCACTGAGCCCCAGCAGCACTGTTCAATCACAATCACCACATGACTTTGCTAACATGGTTCCTGAGGCCTGAGTGACACTAGTGTGCACCACAAGTGCTTTCTACCACACCACACTACCAGAGCACCACAAGTCACATCCTTCCATTCCAGATAATACAGGTCACCCATGCTCAATGTGCATTTGGGTGCCATCAACTTCAAAGAAACAATAAGAGGGAGAATACAGCACCCGGATTCCTCAATGAGTCACAGTTCCTAAGTCCTGGAAATAATGACATGAAGATTGTCCTTCACACTGGGGTGAACCTGAAGGCTTTCTGCAAGGCTG
This sequence comes from Heterodontus francisci, assembly GCF_036365525.1. NCBI lineage: Eukaryota > Metazoa > Chordata > Chondrichthyes > Heterodontiformes > Heterodontidae > Heterodontus > Heterodontus francisci. The sequence continues at coordinate 9,535,084 of NC_090397.1, forward strand.
GAATAGGCTCCATTGTTCTGGATTCCCCAGCAGAGGAAATAGTTCTTCTGGATCTACCCTATTGAATTCCTTTATCATTTTAAATACCTCGATTAGATTACCCCCTCAATCTTCTAAACTCAAAGGAATACAAGCAAAATTCATGCAACCTCACCATTTAACCCTTTATGCCCCAGTGTCGAAGAAAGATCACTAGCGCAAGGTCAGAGCCAGAAGACTTCCCAATAAGAGAACTCCTCCACCTTACATTGATAAACACATGTGTCACAATGAGGGAGATAGTGGACTAGCCCCTTGAATAAGGTAGTCCTATGGGCTGGTACTTTGTTGCTGGGACATATCCTTAAGAAATTAATGGGATTAAGTGGTGACAAATCGCCTGGACCTGATGACCTACATCCTAGTATTTTAAAAGAGCAACTTCGGAGATAGTGGATGCATTGGTTTTTTAGATTCTTTAGATCCTAGAACAATTCCCAAGGATTGGAAAGTAGTAAACATAACCCCACTATTAAAGAAAAAAGGAAGAGAGAAAATAGGGAACTGTTGGCCAGTTAGCCTAACATCAGCAGTAGGCAAAATGCTAGAATCTTATCAAGGATATGGCAACAGGACACTTAGAAAATCATAATATGATTAAGCAGAGTTAATACAAATTTATGAAACGGGAACTTGTGTTTGACAAATCTGTTAGTTTTTTGACAATGAAAATAGTAGGATGGATACGAGGGAACCTGTGGATGTAGTGCATTTGGATTTTCAAAAAGCATTTGATAAGGTGCCATACAAGAGGTTATTACATAACCATAACCTCATAAAAGGTTATTACATAAAATTATGACTCATGGGATTGGGGTAATATATTAGCTTGGATTGAAAATTACTTAATAGACAGAAAGCAAAGAGGAGGGATAAACAGGACATTTTTGCATTGGCAGGTGTCATGCTAGGCCCTCAGCTGCCAAGAATGAGGCACATTAATTTTGTCATGAACATTGATTTTAAACTGTTACTGCAGTTAAGAAAGGACTTGATAAACAGATCAGCCTTGGCTGGAAAAGACATTTGCATATTAACAGACAGTGTTTGGAGGGACAAAGCAGCCATTCAGTGACATTCAACCCACAATGGACTTTTGATCACCAGACGTTGAAGGTGGGGGAGATCGCATTCCAGGCTGACTGCAAAGTTGGCCGAATACACAAACGGACATGGTCAAACTAGCTAGTCACATGACTAACCTGCTGGGCAACCTGAACTTTTTGAATTAGAACAAACAGCTTGGAGAGAAAGCTCTTGGGTTCTGGATTGAAAAGACTTCTCCTGGCCGGCTTGCCACAGCCTCTCCTGTCGGCTCCCATCTCCTTCTCAGGGAACTCCAAAAACCCACTGAAGACACATGAACCCCAAAAGAGAAAAGTCTCCTACAGTGAACAAGGTTTAAGAAGAATACTGGGCCCCAATGAACAGCAAGATCAACCTACAAAAAGGACTCTACAGTGAGTTTGAAGAACTGTAACAAACTCTTCAGATACGGCCTCAAACCTTTCCACTTTATCTTTCTTCTGCTCTTTTCTGTCTCTATTTGCATGCACGTATCGCCTATGCATGCTAGCATGGGCACGTCATGTATCCGTAGGCGTCAACTGAATTAGAGCTTAAGTTTAATAACATTTTACCTTTCTTCTTTAAACCCAAGAAAGCCTGTCTGTGCTCATTTCTTTGCTTATAATTGGAAAGCGGTGAACAAGGATTCACCAAGGGGAAGCGCAAAACACGGTATGTATGCAGTCCTGCACATCCAGCCGTGAATGGTGGTGGACAATTAAACAACTAACTGGAGGAGGTGGCTCCACAAATATCCCCATCCTCAATGATGGGGGAGCCCAGCACATCAGTGCGAAAGATAAGGCTGAAGCATTTGCAACAATCTTCAGCCAGAAGTGCCGAGTTGATGATCCATCTCGGCCTCCTCCTGAAGTCCCCAGCATCACAAATGCCAGACTTCAGCCAATTCGATTCACTCCGCGTGATATCAAGAAATGACTGAAGGCACTGGATACTGCAAAAGCTATGGGCCCTGACAATATTCCGGCAAAAGTACTGAAGACCTGTGCTTCAAAACTTGCCACGCTCCTAGGCAAACTGTTCCAGTACAGCTACAACACTGGCATCTATGCTGCAATGTGGAAAATTGCCCAGGTATGTCGTGTACACAAAAAGTAGGACAAGTCCAACCCGGCCAATTAGCGCCCCATCAGCCTACTCTCAATCATCAGTAAAATGATGGAAGGTGTCATCAACCGTGCCATCAAGCGGCACTTGCTTAGCAATAACCTGCTCAGTGACGCTCAGTTTGGGTGCCGCCAAGGCCACTCAGCTCCTGACCTCATTACAGCCTTGCTTCAAACATGGACAAAAGAGCTGAACTCAAGAGGTGAGGTGAGAGTGACTGCCCTTGACATCAAGGCAGCGTTTGACCGAGTATGGCATCAAGGAGCCCAGCAAAGCTGAGGTCAATGGGAATCAGGGGGAAAACCCTCCACTGGCTGGAATCATACCTAGCGCAAAGGAAGATGGTTGTGGTTGCTGGTGGTCAATCATCTGAGCTCCAGGACATCACTGCAGGAGTTCCTCAGGGTAGTGTCCTAGGCACAACCATCTTCAGCTGCTTCATCAATGACCTTCCCTCAATCATAAGGTCAGAAGTGGGGATATTCGCTGACGATTGCACAATGTTCAGCACCATTCGTGACTCCTCAGATACTGAAGCAGTCTGTGTAGAAATGCAGCAAGACCTGGACAATATACAGGCTTGGGCTGATGAGTGGCAAGTAACATTCGCGCCACACAAGTGCCAGGCAATGACCATCTGCAACAAGAGAGAATCTAACCATCTCTCCTTAACATTCAACAGCATTACCATCACTGAATCCCCCACTATCAACATCCTAGGGGCTACCATTGACCAGAAACTGAACTGGAGTAGCCATATAAATACCGTGGCTACAAGAGCAGGTCAGAGGTTAGAAATCCTGCGGCGAGTAACTCACTTCCTGACTCCCCAAAGCCTGTCCACCATCTACAAGGCACAAGTCAGGATGTGTGATGGAATACTCTCCACTTGCCTGGATGGGTGCAGCTCCAACAACACTCAAGAAGCTCGACACCATCCAGGACAAAGCAGCCTGCATGATTGGCACCCCATCTACAAACATTCACTCCCTCCACCACTGACGCACAGTGGCAGCAGTCTGTACCATCTACAAGATGCATTGCAGCAATGCACCAAGGCTCCTCAGACAGCACCTTCCAAATCCATGACCTCTACCACCTAGAAGGACAAGGGCAGCAGATGCGTGGGAACACCACCACCTGCAGGTTCCCCTCCAAGTCACACACCATCCTGACTTGGAACTATATCGCCGTTCCTTCACTGTCATTGAGTCAAAATCCTGGAACTCCCTTCCTAACAGCACTGTGGGTATACCTACCCCAAATGGACTGCAGCGGTTCAAGAAGGCAGCTTATCACCACCTTCTCAAGGGCAATTAGGGATGGGCAATAAATGCTGGCCTGGCCAGTGTCGCCCACATCCCATGAATGAATTTTTAAAAAAAGTTTAAAATTAAACCCTGCTACAGTAAAACCAGGTGACGGCTGAGAGGGACTCCTAGACACCTTTCCAATCTGGTCATAACAGCAGGCTATTACTAGTGTCGGGAGTCTGAGTTATGACAGAAGAGACTTGGGGTTTTCAGTCTGGAAAGGAGTGGTCTGGGAAGTGATCTTATAGACAGATACAAGATAATTAAGGGTATAGAAGCAGTTAACACGGAATATAACTTTAAATTAAATTGTGGGAGTAGAACTAAAGGGCACAGGTTCAAACTGGAGAAGGCAATTTTAGGACTGGTATCAGGAAATCTTCACACAAAAAGTGGTAAACATGTGGAATAAACTTTCAGAGAAAGGATTGGAGGAAAAATCCTGCAATTATTTACAAAGTAATTAGATGTCCCATTGGTAGCTGGTCCGAAAACCTCAGTATATTGGGAACCATTGATTGTTTTCTAAACTAGACCAACCATCCTGCTACTAAGGTGAAATGTCACAGCTCCGAGTGCAGGACACTGTCAAAGGTGAAGGATCACAGGCTTCGGATGCAGGACACTATCAGGGTGAAAGGCCACCTCCTTTAATTCTACTCCCAACTGCTGCACAGCACTCTGTTTTGCATTTATGAAGCTCTTAGAAATGCTTTCTACATTAAAGGCCATTCTATAAATACAAACTGCTGTTGGAACTGATCTAAAGATCAAAGAAAGAAACTGCCATGCAACTTAAATTGATAAAAATAATTTCATTATAAATGAGACAGTGAACAAACACTGCTGACTAATAGATACAAAGGAATTTGAAAACAGTTCTCTGTGACCTTCATTCTTTAAACCCCCACTCTAGATTTGCTTGGTGACTTCACTTACCACTTGAAAGCTGATATGAGTTTTTGTTATTGCTGAATGAGAAAGTGAAGAATGGAATATCATCATTAGCAACTGAGGAAGATTGTGGTATATTGTTTAGAAACAAAACGACAACTGTATTAATTCAAACAACATACCTGCAGAGAGGAATTCACAGAGCATTAACTGCCTGGCTCTGTGCAGTTAATTACTTCATTTCATTAAGGGTGCTTTTAGAAATCAAAAAAATTCTCCAGCTTTGTGATGTTTGTATTGAAATTGCTGTTTGCACTTGTGTCAATACGATGAGTAAAATATAATTCACTAAAGCTCCTGATTAAAGTTAAGCAACAATAAACAGCAGAAAACTGCAGTGTGGTCAAAAACTTTGAACTGTAAATATTTTGAAGTGAATTGAAATTAACCCTTATTTCAGATCTCTTATTTGTCATTGGGGATGATTACAATTGGGACTGGGTGTGAATGGGCAGTTTGTGTACCTACAAGGGGAGCTGTCATTGAGTCTTTGACTGATGGGCAGTCTTTTTAACTTTAGATGGGAGATGTGCTGTTATACACCTTGCCCAGATTTCTTTTATATTGAAGTCAGCAGAATGCAGCTGTGGCTGTTTTGGTAGCACGCTCTCCTCTGAGTCAGAGCGTTGTTGGTTCAAGTCCCGCTCCAGAGACTTAGACGCATAATCCAGGTTGACACTCCAGTGCAATACTGAGGGAGTGCTTCAGTGTCAGAGGGGATGGGCTGGATTTTCATTGTGGAGGCACCTAATCTCACATTTACAGGGAGGGTGAAAACATTAGGCGAACATGCTGAGGCTGGGCTCGCAGACAGAGCAAGCATATGACTTCGTAGAGGTTGCAGGCTTACCCATGGTGCAGGGTGTCATTGACTGAACACATGTTGCTTTGTAGTCACTGCACGTCAACTCTGAGATGTACCACAACCAAAAGGGATTCCACTCCCTCAATGTCCAGCTGGTGAGTGACCAAACTCAGCATATCATGCAGGCCAATGGCCAGTATCCTGACAGCTGTCCTGGTGCCTTCTATATGTGACAGTCCAGTGTACCAGCTGTATCTGAGCCACCACGATAAACTAGAGGGTGGCTACTGGACAACTAGGCTTATCCACTGACAACGTGGCTCACAACTCCAGTGTGTGGCCTATACACACACGTGGGCAGCATGCACATAACAAAAGCCAAGTTACCACATGGAATGTCATTGAGCAGACCATTGGGGTGCTTAAGCAACACTTTCACTGCCTGGTCTGCTCTGGAGGAACCCTACAATACTTGGCAGAATGTGCATCAAGATTCATGGTGGTCTGCTGCATGCTACACAACCTCGCCATCGTGAGGGCACAACTCTTTCCATCAGCTATACAGTAACCAGCTGAAGGGGAGGATGAGGAAAAGGAGGAGGAGGAAGGAAGGAGGCAACCCACACACTCCCTTTCTGGCCAGGATGTCTGTAATTGGCTTATTCGACTCCAGTACCTGTAAATGCAACCCCAATTCCCCATTCACCAACAACCTACCTTTCCTTCTGTTACTGACCAGAACAGTGGTCATTGTTGTGGCTCTTGGCCACAATGCTAAAATAAAAGCCACCACAAAACAAATATTCCAAACCAGATTTATAAATCAAACCATCCAATATTGCATACAAATTTAATCTAACCACCCATGTGCATTCCCTCAGTGCCTATCTTCCATGTGCCTTTACCTGTCCTAGTGCTCCTATTTAGTGCTACCCCAGTGGCGGCAGCATAGCTGGTGGAAGGCTGCTGACTTTCGGTGGGGAAGACTGCAGATGGCCTTGCAGGGCAACCTCGATCAGTTCTGGGTCTAGAAGGCCCGGCTTCAGACTGCACCACCTTGGCATGGATGGTATCCGTTTGGGTTGGCTGGTTGACATGCAACAGCACAGGCACTAGAGGAGTGGCAGTGGTGAGAGGATGAGTACGTCATCCAGAGAGAGGACAGCAGGTTCTTGTTCCATGGAGCCACTGCCATTCCCCTAGAGCGCTTCCTTCACAATCCATGCAAAGTGTTGGAGGACAGATTGCTGGACTGCTCTGACACCCTGTAAGCCTCTTTGAACACTGGTATATGCAGCTATGATAGCAACAGTCTGAACTTGCGGGGTAGCAAGCTGAGCTTGCATGAGAGCAATCTAAGCTTCCACTGCAGCACCCAGGCATTGGGTGTCTTCTTTTTATGCTGCAGTGGAAGCTGAAAGGGACATCGGCCATCAGATGTTGCTTCTTGGTTGGATCTGCAGCTATTCTCATGAAGTTCACAGAATTGCAGAATTGTTAAAGCGCAGAAGGAGGCCAATCGGCCCATCGTGCCTGCACGGCTCTCCAAATGAGCAATTCACCTAATGCTATTTCCCTGCCTTCTCCCCATCGAGGTGGGAATATGCCTGCAACCCGGCTCGCCGCTCTCTGATGCTAATGTTCGTGCCTTCCTGCTTCCGGTCCTGCCTCCAACAGGAATTGAAAATTCTGCCCACCCTATCCCAAATCTTGGGTAATAAAAAATATAAGGTCCCAGACTAAATAAAATGTTGTTTCTCAAGCTTACTAGGTTGATGTTGTTGATTCTAATTAAATTAACAAGAAATTGACAAGTTCAAAATGATCAATGTGCTGAGCAGAAACCCTGGAAACATTTATAAAACTGTTAGATCCCATGAGAGACAACAGGATCCCTCTCGAGGGATGAAATAAGATGGTCCGAATGGCCTTATCCTGTGATCGAAGCAACAAGCACTCCCAGATTGGATATGCTATGGGTTAGATGCAGAGTGAAGATTCCTATCTACTGAACCATGGCCCCAACCTCAGCATGTTCTCACTTGTTGCTATCTGACATTCCATTCCCCAATTCTGCTCCCCTTTAGTTTTCCGACCATAACAGTCTGTTAAGGCCAATGACAGGCAGGGTTTTGCTCCCAACATGAGTCCTCCAAAACAGGTCTGAGGCTCCTCAAGTGTCCCACAGAATATTCATGCTATAAGTAGAAGCTGGTCTCAGACCCAAACTCATTCAAAAAGTGATGGGCAGAAAAAGAGCCACTCGTCCATCCAGCATGTCCCAGACATTGTGATGCATCACAATACAGAAACTTCCCACTCCATCCAGAACAATGACATCTCCTGGGAGAGGCTAAAAATCCAATAAAAACCCACAACAATTTGGGGGGAAAATCTGGAAAATTCCTTTCCAATCCCTTAGGCAATCACCCTGGAATTAATTGGCCAGAACAGGTAAGTAAAGGGGATAAGGAAAGAGAGTCCCTACAATGCGTATAGGACTCTTTTCGAACTCAGTATGTAAGAAGCCCAACAAGGGAAGATTCATTAAATAAAAACAAAAAGGGAAGGTTCATTACTGGATCTAACAATGAGGTATAAAACAGAGCAGATAAGACAAATAAAAGTAAGGGTGCATCTAGGCAATAGTGGGCATAAGATAATAATTGCGAAGAGCATAAGCATGAAAAAAAAACAAGGTAATAGATTGGAGAAAAGCTGATTTTAAGGTGTTATGAATAGACCTGGGAAAAATAAAGTGGACAGCAATATCGACAAACAATCTTGCAGAACAACAATGGGAAACATTTAAAATGGCGTTCAACCGAGTCCAGGAAAAGTATATTCTGCTAAGAAACAAGAATAACCTAAACAGTAATGAGACACCATGAATGAATAAATATATAGGGAAAAAATGATAATAAAGAGGCAGAACTAAGTACATGGACAGCAGGAGAAAGCATGATAAGGGAGAATACAAAGGAATTAGGAAAGGAGTCAAAAAATAATTCGGAAGGCAACAAGAGACTGGGAAATTAAATTATCAAGAACATATAAAACAAAATAGTAAAATATTCCATCAGGCACATAAATATGTACGTATGTTTGTAAAAAAACCAATAAGTCAGGATGGAAATAGGGCCACTAAGAGATGAATAGAATAAAATCATAGCAGTAACGAAATGGCAGAAATATTAAATCATTATTTTGCTTCACTATTTACCATGGAGACGGATCAGGAGGACATAACATCAGAAGAGGAGATTAGAAATGATAGTAACACTGAATACATTTCTATAGTACTTCAGAGTAAAGCGCTTTTGGACGTCCTGAGGTCATGCAATGTGCTATATAAATGCAAATCTTTTTTTCTTTCAATTATAATAAAAAGAAGATTAATATTAAACAAACTAATCAAACTCAAAGAGACTAAAACTCCCAGTCCTGCTGAATTGCAATCATGCATTTCCAAGGAATCTAGGGAAGCGACTACACAGATTTAGTAATTCATTAGAAAAGGTAGTGCCAGAGGACTGGTGCATAGCTAATGTTATATCTATATTTAAGAAGAGAGATCGAACATGTCCAGGGAACTACTGACCAGTCAGCTTAACATCAGTAGAAGGGAAAGTAATGGAATCCCCGCTAAGGAGAAAATAGAAAATATTTAGAAACTAACAAAAATACTGAATAGTCAACTTGGATTTCAAAAAGGAATGTCTTCCTTGACCAACCTCATTGAATTCTTTGAGGAGGTAACAGAGAAAGTGGACAGGAGTAATTTAGTAAATGTAATATATCTAGATTTTCAAAAGGCCTTTGATAACAAGCCACATAATGGACAAATGTATAGGGTTAGAGCATATAGTGTCAGGAGACAAGTAGCAGAATGAATAGCTGTCTGGCTGCAAGACAGGGAACAGAGTAAGGTAAAGGGTACCTATTCAGAGTGGCAGAAGTAGGATCAGCACTGGGACCGCCATTTTTCACAATTCATGTTAACGATTTAGACTTTGGAATCAAAACACAATTTCTAAATTTGTGGATGACACCAAATTGAGAGGGATAGTCAACACTGAGGAGGACTGCAATAAATTACGATAAGCTTGAAGAATGAGCATATAATTGACAAATCAATTTCAACATAGACAAGTATTACATTTTGGTAAGAAAAATAGGGTGGTCATATATTACTTTGCAAATGAGAATCTAAATGGAGCAGAGGAGCAAAGAGACCTGGGAGTGCAAATACACAAATCACTAGAAGTTGTGACATAGGTCAATAAGGTCATAATAAAAGTAAATGAAGCACTAGAGTTTATTTCTAGAGGGATAGAATTGAAAAGTAGAGAAGTTACGCTAAAACTTGTATTGAACCTTGGTTAGACTATGGCTGGAGTATTGTGTACATTTCTGTTTACCATATTATAAAAAGGATATAGAGGGACTGGAGAGGGTGCAAAAAAGATGAAAAAGGAATGATATCAGAAGTGCAAAGTTATACCTTTCAGGAAAGGATGGACATGCAGGATCCCTTTTCTCTTGAAAAGAGAAGACTGAGGGGTGTCCTAATTAAGTTTGCGAAAATTATGAAAGGATTTGATAGAGTAAACACCGCAAGTGTTTTCATTTGTGGGAAAGGGCAAAATTAGAGGCCATCAATATATGATAGTCACCAAGAAATCAAATAGGGAATTTAGAAGGAAGAGAGTGGTGAGAATGTAGAACTCATGACTACAGGCAGCAGTTGAGGTGAATAGTTTCGATCCATTTAATGGGAAGCTGTATAAGCATATGAGGGAGAAGAAATTAGGCTAATAGAGTTAGATGAAAAAGATTGGAGGAAGCTCGAGTGAACTGGTTGGGATGAATGGCCTGTTTCTATGCTGTATGTTCCAGATTATTCTATGTAAAACAAGTACAGATCACTCTGACTCTGATAATTCCCTGCAGTGCCTATCTTTTGTAAGAGGTGCTCTCTGTCCCAGCCAGAAACAGGTCCAGCTCTCACTTGAAGGATTTTGGAGAATCAGCATCCTCCACACGAGACAGCAGCCTGTTCCAGAGTCTCACTATTTTCCGGGAAAACAGCCACCTCCGGACATCCAACATAGATCTGGCCTTTATGTATCTTGAGATTGCAACGCCTGCTCCTTTGTAACCTATTCAGCTGAAACAAAAAAGTGCTTACACCAACACAATCTAACTCTTGGGGTAAAATCACTGCACAACCCACTCTCTCCCTGTTACCTCATTTATTTGGGGGGAAGGGGTTACTCCCACTTTCTCCAGTTCAAAATTCAGAATTTAAGTTTAGTCTCATATTTTTACATCTTATCAGACCTAGAAATATTTAGCTGCATAGCTCATAGAATCATACAATAGTGACAGCACAGAAGAAGGCCATTCAGCCCGTCATGTCCATGCTGACTCTCCAAGAAAAACTCAACTAGTTCCCATACTCCTATCTTTTCCCCGTAGCCTTGCAAATTTTTTCTTTTCAGGTAATTATCCAATTCCTTTTGGAAAACCACAATTGAATCTGCCTCCACTCTCAAGCAGAGCATTCGAGATCCTAACCACTCGCTGCCTAAAAATGTTTTTCTTCATGTTGCCTTTGGTTCTTTTGCCAATCACCTTAAATCAGTGTGCTCTGGGTCTTGACCCTTCTGCCAATGGGAACAGCTTCTCTTTATCTACTCTGTCCAGACCCCTCATGATTTTGAACAGCTCTATTAAATCTCCTCTCAACCTTCTCTACTCTAAATAGATCAACCCCAGCTTCTTCAATCTATCCACGTAACTGAGGTCCCTCATCCCTGGAAACATTCTCATAATTTTTTTCTGCAACCTCTCTAATGCCTTTACATCCTTCTTAAGGTGCAGTGCCCGAAATTGGACAAAATACTCTGGCTGAGGCCATACCAGTGTTTTATAAAAATTCACCATAACTTCCTTGATTTTGTACTCTATGCCTCTATTTATAAAGCCCAGGATCCCATATGCTTTATTAACCACTTTTTCAAGCTGTCCTGCCACCTTCAATGATTTGTGTACATATCCCCCCAGATTCCTTTGCTCCTGCACCCACTTCAGAATTGAATCATTAATTTTATATTGTTTCTTCTCGTTCTTCCTACAAAATGTATCACTTCACACTTCTCTGCATTAAATTTCATCTTCCACTTGTCCACCCAGTCCACCAGCCTTGTCTATGTCCTCTTGAAGTCTATCATTATCTTGGTCACAGTTCACAATACTTCCAAGTTTTGTGTCATCTGCAAATTTTGAAATTGTGCTCTGCACACTCATATCTAAGTCATTAATATACATTAAGAAAAGCAGTAGTCCTAATACTGACCATTGGGGAACCTCACTATATTCCTTCCTCCAGTCTGAAAAACAATTCTTCACCACTACTCTCTCTATTTCCTGTCACTCAGCCAACTTCATATTCAGGCTACCACTGTCCCTTTTATTCCATAGGTTTCAACTTTGCTGACAAGCATGTTATGTGGCAGGTTATCAAATGCTTTTTTGGAAGTCCATGTACACCACATCAACCACATTACCCCACATCAATCCTCGCTGTTAACTCATCAAAAAACTCAATGAATGTAGTTAAATACAATTTGTCCTTAACAAGTCTGTGCTGGCTTTCCCTAATCAATCTACGTTTGTCCAAGTGAATATTAATTTTGTCCTGGGTTATTGTTTCTAAAAGCTTTCCCACCACCAGGGATCGGCACCAACATATTGCATCAAGGACATTTGACAAAATTATTAACTCAGTCAGAGACATGGGGCAATTAATCTGTATATAAGATGTATAGCCAATCTAATGCCATCTAAACACAGTCTGATTTGAAACACATTTCTCCCTATAAAAAAGTAGCTAAGCACACAAACATCAATGGAGAGCAACACAACTGTATTAGCTAGCTAGCAAGCAAAACAGTATGCAAAGCCAATGCAAATTACTTTTGCTGACAGAATAGAACTAGCTACACCATGTACTAACATTGCATTAGCATGTAGCCAGCCAGCTAAACCATTACATGAAAAATGACATATAATTTGCTGCTGGGAATATAGTTGGCTGGCTTGTGGAATACAGATGGTCATAGTTGGTTAGTTGCATTAAAATGTTGGATTCACACTCAATTACCCTTGGAAACTGAAGGAAATTTCAGAAGAAAAATCAAAAGCAGCTGCTGTGTTACATGGATATGCTTTTCTTGTAAATCTTGCTATCTTTTGTGTATTTAAGACCAGGACAAATTAGCAACTGAAAGTGGCAAGAGTTGAAGAGTGAATGGCAACTTGTCAAATGTGCAGGAGAGCTTGGCTCTCATAGCAATCTTAACAGTCAGCACAATCACCAGAACACAAAACACTGAAACTGCACAGTCAGGTCCATCAACATCTGCAAAGAGAACAGACTGATTGGATGCTCCAGGTTCAAGACCCTCCCTCAAAAATAAAACATTAATGGTGGCCAAACTGTTTGAAAAACAACAGAGCTTAAAATGTAAGATTATTCTAATGTTGAATGCCCAAAATACAAATAACAATGGTCAAGGTACCAGCTCCACCCCAGTAGTAGCCCTGATGATACGAAATTCATGGAGCTGTTTGACCCCCCCCCCCCCAGATCTCTTTAATGCTGATTGAAGCTGGTCTCTGTCCAGCGGCCCCTTTATGGGAACCAATAACTGGCGATTCTACAATTTTCTCCATTTCTCACCTCCTTCAAAACGACATTCTTCAAACTCATCCAGGCTCTGTCACAGCGGAAAGGTGAAAGGTCGGACAAGAATCCCGGCCTGTCTGTGCAAGCGCAGCATGTGGAATTCACAGCAGACAGCAGTTGCATGTCTGCCTGTGCTCTTTCTCCAGTGCTCTGCCCGATCCTTTCTAATTGTTTTCGCTCCTGGCAATTCTAAATGTCTTGCACCAAGCCTTTAAACTTGTGTTTTAAAATAACCTAGCGATACTTAAAATTACAACAGACCTCAAAGTTTTTACCACAGATACTGGTGTCCGTGCATGGACATGTTGCCGACCCTGGCCCATCACCAAGGTTAAATTGACTGGCCTGTAGGTGCTGGGCTTATCCTTACACCTTTTTTTAAAAAGGGTGCAATATTTGCAATTCTCCAATCCTCTGGCACCACCCCTGTGTCCATGGATGATTGGAAGATTATGGTCAGTGCCTATGCAATTTCTACCCTTACTTTCGTCAGAATCCTGGGACGCACTTGATCCAATCCTACTGACTTGTCAACTGTAAGTACAGTCAGCCTTTCTAATACCTCCTCTTTATCAATGTTTAACCCATCCAGTGTTTCAACTTTCTTCTCTTTCACTATTACTTTTGCAGCATCTTCTTCCTTAGTAAAAACAGATACAAAGTACTCATTTTGTACCTCAGCCATGTATAATTCCCCTTTTTGGTCCCTAGTCAGCTCCACTCCTCCTTTTACCACCCTTTTACTATTTATTTGCCTATAAAAGACATTTGAATTCCCTTTTATGTAAGCTGTCAGTCTCTTGTCATACTCTCTCTTTGCTTCTCTTATTTTTTTTTTCATTTCCCCTCTGAACTTTCTCTATTCAGCCTGGTTGACACATGTATTATCAATCTGACATCTGTCAGGCGCACCCTTTTTCTTCTTCATCTTGCTCTCTATCTCTTTTGTCATCCAGGGAGCTCTGACTTTGTTTGTCCTACCTTTTCTTCTCATGGGAATGTACCTCGACTGTACCTGAACTATCTCCTCTTTAAAGGCAGGCCATTGTTCCATTACAGTTTTGCCTGCCAATCTTTGATTCAAATTTACCTGGATCAGATCCGTTCTCACCTCATTGGAATTGGCTCTCCTCAATTAATTATTTTTACTGTGGATTGCTCTTTGTCCTTTTCCATAGCTAACCTGATCCCTATGATACTATGATCACTGTCCCCCAAATGTTCCCCTGCTAACACTTGATCCTCTTGGCCCACCTCATTCCCTAGAACCAGATCCAGCAATGCCACTTTCCTTGTTGGGCTGGAATCATACGGATATAGAAAACTCTCCTGAACACATTTCAGAAATTCTTCCCCCCGCCACCCCCCCCCCCCCCATCTTCCCTTTACATTGTTACTATCCCAGTCTATGGTAGGATAATTAAAGTACCCCATTATAATTACTCTATAGTTTCTCAGCAAACCCTGGAATGTGAGCTTCCCTACACCTTCAATGTCCAGTGACCAAAATCCATTTGGGTTAATTGGACCAGGGAGTAGTTTGTTGTATCTCCAAGCACTGTCTCTTAGTATGCAAATATCCTTCCAACCAAGCGTCTGGTGTTCTCTTGTAAAACAAGTCATTTCTTCACTCCAGCAACAGTTTAAAAATTAATGTTCCTATGACAAAATTAATATGCCTCATTCTTGGCAGGTGGGGGGTTTCATGACAGTGGCCTAAAGCATACATGCAGTAGTGTAATGGTACCTCTATTGTTTTTCAGCTCTAACCAAATAGATTCTGTTCTTGACCCCTCTAGGACATCCTCTCTCTCCATCACTGTAATATTCTCTTTAATCAATATTGACACCCCTCCTCCTTTCTTTCCTTCTCTCTCTTTCTTAAATTCACAGATAAATTACTTTTGCCAAGATAAATGAAAAGATTTTCAATGAGAGAAAAATAGAGAAGTGGGAATAATGAAGAAAATACCAACAGAAAAGGAAATAAAACAGAAATAAATTGAAAATAGAACATGGCATGATGCACATTTGGGAGGCTTTCAGTCATAGGATGCAATATTTTGTTAATTATTATGAGGTATCAAATGAGCCAAGGCTGGCACTCATATGAAACAGCAAAATATAGAGTGGAAAATGAAATAGCAACAAATAGGATGTGAGGAGGTCAATGAAAAGAGATATAATACAATGTCATAGAAACCAGAGAATATAAAGGAAGTCAGAAAAACAACAGTAGCAAACATTAGAAATAGTAACTGGAGTCAGCCATTCGGCCCTCGAGTCTGTTCCACCATTCTATTTGATTATGGCTGATCTGTAACTCAACTCGATTTACCTGCCTTTGCCCCATATTCCTCAATGCCCTTGCCCAACAAAAATCTATCTCAATCTTGAGAGTTCCAATTATTCCTCAGCATCCACAGCATTTTGAGGTAGAGAGGTACATGTTTACACTAACCTTTGAATGAATAAATAGAGATAAAGACGTGCACTTAATTGTCTCAAAACAGCCTGGGCCATGCCAGCTCTTCACTGAGTACAAGACTAACTTTACAGTGTTGTTACATTGCATGTTATAATCATTGGGAGTGAAGAAGCATGCTGACTTTAGCAGCTCAAACCCTTACATTTGATAATCTACCCAATCTCACAGTAAGTCCTAAAGTACAGTAATGCTCTAACACATCCTGTTTAGTTTTATAAGCAGTATGATGAGTTCCTGAGTTCCAGGTACAGACAGTTGGCTGTATAGGAAAGCCACAGTACTTTATTCTGCAGCTACTAAGAAACCCCCTGCTGGGTTGTACATAGCATCTCACCCTGCCCATTACTATACTGTCCTCTCATATTCCTGTATTTTTTTTTAAAACTCCTTACTTGCAAACAACAATTGCATTTGCATAGCTGCTTTGATATAGTAAAACACTAAGGCACTTCACAGAAGTGTTAACAAAGAAAATTTGACACTAAGCCACATAAGGAAATATTAGAATAAAAGCAAAATACTGCAGATGCTGGAAATCTGAAATATAAACAAAATTGCTGGCAATACTCAGCAGGTCTGGCAGCATCTGTGGAGAGAGAAACAGAGTTAATTGTTTCAGGTCAGTGACCCTTCATCAGAACTGGCAGAGGCTAGAAATGTAATAGGTTTTAAGCAAATAAAGCAGGGGTGGGGCAAGAAATAACCAAAGAGAAGGTGTTGACAGGACAAGGTCACAGAGAGTAACTGACCAGAAGGTCATGGAACAAAGGCAAATGGTATGTTAATGGTGTGCTGAAAGACAAAGCGTTAGTACAGAGAGGGTGTGAATTGACAGAAAAATAGAACAACCTGGCCCAAAGCACAAACATGACAAAAAAAGATGTTGCCCGACCTGCTGAGCAATTGATTTTATTTAAGGAAATATTAGAACAGGTGACCAAAAGCTTGTTCAGAGAGGTAGATTTTAGGGAGTGTCTTGAAGGAAGAGAGAAGTAGAGAGGCAGAGAGACTTAAGGAGGCAAATTATGAGCTTAGGACCTAGACAGCTGAAAGCACGGTCACCAATGGTGGAACGATAAAAATCAGGGATGGGTAAGAGGCCAGAATTGGAGGAGTGCAGAGAAGTTGGATGGCTGTCGGGCTGGAGGAGATTACAGAGTTAGTGACATCTCTCAGCAAACATTCGGTGCCCTTGGACGTGGTGCTTGATAGATTGGAATGAACTGTGACAATGGAGGAATCGAGTGCTGTGATCTTATTTGTCACATCTGCATTCTTAGAAATCCCAGTGAAGTGTGTTTGAATGAGGATCCAGCCTCTGGAGATCTTGTTCAAAATGTTTGAGTTAAAGAGCACAGCTGCTGGTCAGAGCTGGTTTTGAGAGAAGCGGAGGGTGATTTAAAGGGTTCATGCACCTTACTGTACATATTACAAAGAGAATCCTGTTAACTCAAAGCGAGTCACAGGATTTTTTGTTTATTCATTCTTGAGATGTGGGCGTTGCTGGCAAGCCTGGTATTTACTGCCCATCCCTAGTTGCTTTTGAGAAGGTGCAGAGGTCAGCAAACTCATTTGAGTCTTTAAAACTGTGTAAAAGCCTCGAAAGCCATTATTTAAACCGGGTGTTACATTTAATTCAGTTTAAACTGCAGATGCTGGAAATCTGAAAGAAAAAAAAACAGGAAATGCTGGAAGTGCTCAACAGGTCAGGCAGGATCTCTGGAGAGAAAGGAGGAGTTAACATTTAGCGGTTACACCTTTCCTCAGAACTTTAAATATTTCCTATTTTTTAAATTTACTGTACATTGTTTTTGAATGCATGTAAAGCATGTGAGTGGTTGAGATTTGGTGCTTGAGCCTGTACCACACAGAAAGAAAATAAACTAGGCACAGTGAGTGATACTTTTTTAAAGTGTGTAGGAAGGATATTTTCTATGTGACTTATATTATTCACTTGTTTGTTTTTCTTGGAGCTTTTCAGAGGTTAGAACATTGTACATAAACTAAGTAAAGAAATGACTTACATTTCTAGTATACCTTTCACAATCTCAGGATCACTCAAAGCACTTTACAACAAATGAGGTTCTTTTTGAAGTGTGTTTACTGTTGTAATGTGGGGAACACAGCAGGCACTTTACCCACAGCAAACTCCGACAAATAGCAATGTGATAATGAGCAGATAATCTGTTTTAGTGATGTTGGTTGTGGGATAAATGTTGGACAGGACACCAGGGATAACTCCCCCGCTCTTCTTCGAAATAGTGTCATGAGATTTTTTACATCAACCTGAGAGGGCAGACAGAACTTCGTTTTAATGTCTCATCCAAAAGACAGAACCTCCAACAGTGCAGCACTCCCTCAGTAGTACACTGGAGTGTCAGCCTGGATTGTGTGCTCAAATCTGTGAAATGGGGCTTGAACCCACAACCTTCTGACTCAGGTGCCACAGGTAATACGTCAGTAGCAAATTTACAAAGCCACTCAGTGTTTGAGTGTGCTCAAAAGTCCCCTCCCCCCCCCCCCCCACCCCTTTAGAAGACTATTACTCGATAGGGGGATGCAGTGCAGTCATTATTGACACATTACACTGTGTGAAAGCAATAACATTTCAATACTGCCAGTTATCCAAGGTCTAGCTACAGATAGCTGGGAAAGGGTGTGGGTCATTTGAGAAAGAGATATATGGGATGCTAAGATCCAGACACCACAGAATTTATTCCTTGCTTTATTGATAACTGTTGGACATTCCCCATATAATTATCATGCCCAATAAGTGCTCAACATATTTTCAATTCAACCACAACAGGAAAGAAAACATCTTATGCGTTAATCAAGATAAAAAGACCTGACCAATTTATCACAGAATGTGAAGTGCTCCTTTTAAATCACAAAGGAGGTTACAATTACTTCTGGCTGTGAGGTTGCCATGGGAACATTTGTGGGTGCATAATGTTTCCGTAACCTGCTAAGTGTGTGGTAAATAGCACCAATAATTTATATTTGAAAAATGGCCAATGCATAGACAAAATATTTTCAAAAGTGGTATCTTATTGATGTGAGTTGCTTAGTAAAGTTGGTTCAGTTCAGAGGTAAAGACTACGATGGGTTGGTTGGACCAAAAGGCTTGTTTCTATGTTGTAATTTCTGTGCAACTTGGAGTCGGTCACAGTCTAATGGCATAGAAATGTATGGAAGTTATGGCGTGGAAATAGGCCAATTGGCCAACCAGTCTGTGTCAGGATTTAAACTGCACATGAGTAAATAGTCCCAATCACATGTACCCACAGTATTGCCATATCTCACCATCATATTTTCCACATTCCACCTATCCAGCCTGACTGTTTGCTTCTCTTCCGCAGCTACCTCTGTGTCCAGGGATCCCTGGTGAGAGAGCATGCGATACCTACCAGTACAGTACGCTTGAGGCCTTCCGCAACCGGTAGGCATCAGAGGAACTGGAGTGCATCATCACCACCAGGAACAATATTTTAGTTTGATTTAGTTAAATTTCCTTTATCACTTATTTTTTGTTACCATATAGTACTGGTGCACCTTCATTTGAGCTATCTAGTCTGTTTCTTTAATTTGGTTTTCAAAAGGGGTATAAGTAGACACAGACTGAAGGTGTAGTTGTTGGGTTAGAAGGTGTATGCTGCTGCTGATGATCCACAGCACCTCATGGATGCCCAGTTTTGAGCTGCCAGATCTGCTCTGAATCTATCTAATTTAGCATGTGTGGTAGTACCACACAATGTGATGGAGGGTTTCCTCAGTGTGAACATGGGACTTCGTTTTCGCAAGAATTGTGCGGTAGTTACTCCTACCAATACTGTTATGGACAGATGCATCTGCAACAGGTAGGTTGTTGAGGACAAGGTCTGGTAGGTTGTTACCTTGCTATCTGCCGCAGGCCCAATTTGACAGATATGTACTTCAGGACTCGACCTGCTCAGCCAGTGCCACCAAGCCACTCTTGGTGATGGGCATTGAAGTCCCCCACCCAGAGAACCTTGGCCCTTTCCCTTGCCGCTCTCAGTACTTCTTCCAAGTGGTGTTCAACATGGAGGAGTACTGATTCATCAGCTGGGAGAAGGCAGTAGGTGGTAATCAGCAGCAGGTTTCCTTGTTCATGCTTGACCTGATGCCACGAGACTTCATGGGGTCCAGAGTCAATGTTGAGGACTCCCAGGGCAACTCCCTCTCAACTGTACACCACAGTGCCTCCACCTCTGGTGGGTCTGTCTGCCAGTGGGACAAGACATACCCGGGGATGGTGATGGTGGTGTCTGGGACTTTTTATGTGAGGTATGTTTCTGTGAGTGTGACTATGTCAGGCTGTTGCTTGACTAGTCTGTGGGACACCTCTCCCAATTTAGGCACAAGCCCCCAGATGCCAGTAAGAGGAACTTTGCAGGGTCAACAGGGCTGGATTTGCTGTTGTCATTTCCAGTGCCTAGGTCGATGCCGGGTGTTCTGTCCCGTTTTTTTCCTTTTTCAACTTTTGGTTAGCGGTTTTGTACAACTGAATGTCTTGCTAGGTCATTTCAGAGGGAAGTTAAGAGTCAACCACATTGCTGTGGGTCTGGAGTCACATGTAGGCCAGACCAGGTAAGGATGGCAGATTTCCTTCCCTAAAGGAACCAGGTGGGTTTTTATGACAATCGATGGTAGTTCCATGGTCAACATTGCTGACTAGCTTTCAATTCCAGATTTTCAGTAAATAATTGAATTTATTAACTAATTAAATTGAATTTAAATTCCCACCAGCTACAGAACCCAATGTATTAACATGTGTCTCTAGATTACTAGTCCAGTGACATTATCACTATGCCACTGTCTCCCCGAGGTTAAGGAATATAAAAGTACTACTTGCTTTTGGTTTGGTGATGACAACACATTCAGGTCACTAAAGAGTTCTAATTCCATGTAAGTAAGCCATTTTATAAGAACTGATGTAGTCTCTAGTGAGATACCTATGCTGTTGAATTAACCTTCTATGAAAAAGGCACAAACTAAACTTGACATGGAGCACGATAATACAATTATTTTTGGGAAGTCAGTTAATCTGCAGTTGACCAAGTCAGGACATTACTGCACCCCCTTAACAAAACACAATGTTTCTCATCAGAGTGTTAGACAAGTATTTCAGGTGATAAGAATCAGAGCAGAAAGAAACAAGTTGTCTTAAAGTTACATAGACAATTTGCTCTCCCTTCCTGTCAAAGTTTTAAAAACCTGCTAATAGATGCAGGTGTGATTGATGAAGAGTATACAAAGCTAATAGAAGAAATTAGTGAGATGTGTGAAATTTGTAAAAAGTATCAGAGGATGCCACCATGTCATATTGTAAGGCTTCCATTGTCATGTGCCAAGGTAGTTGCCATGGATCGAAAGATATGCAACAAAGACAGAATTATTTTCATTCTACTTTTTGTAGATCCAGTGACCAGATTGAGTCTTTCTACAATAATACTTTGTCAGGACAAAAGAGTTATTATAGCCAAAATCATGGAGAAATTTATAGGGAGTGGACTTGGAACACCAGCAAAGTTTCTGACTGATAATGGAAGGGAATTTGGCAATCATGAGTTCAGAGACATGTGTGAAAACATGAACATTACGGTCATGAATACCGCAGCTGAAAGTCCTTTCAGCAATGATCTCTGTGAAAAGAATCATGCGATGATCGATGAAATGCTGCATAAAATTTTAGCTGATCAACCAGACTGCAAGTTGACAACCGTCCTGGCATGGGTGGTTCATAAAAAAAATTCACTCTGGATGGTTGGAGGATAAAGTCCCTATCAATTATTTTATGGGCGAAATCCCAAGTTGCCTTCTGTACCTCAAATGTCCATGTGTTTTGTGGTTAAGGTCCTGACAAATAGAATACGGGAGATCAAGGGCTGGATAGTATAATATGAGTGATCATGAAACATGTGACAGAGTTATCACGTCCACAGGCCAATTGCTCAGAGTGAGTATGTGGGTAACAAGGGGGAAGGTGGATTTGATGCTCTCCCCCGCAGTGAGTTTGGAGATGCAAGGAGCATTAAATCGAGCGGGATGGTGGTGGGCAGGGACTCTACCACCTTCCCGGCTCCACCCCAATTAAGTCTTGGCAGGAAAGCCCATGGATGGCCTTCCAGCCCTGCTGCCAATTAAGGCCCTTAAATCGGCAATTAATGCCCAATTAAGGGCCTCATCCCACCTACGCAGGTATTAGCCCAGCAGCGGAGGGTGGGGGGGGGGGGGGGGGGGGTGCGGTGGGATGTGGGGGCAGTGATATCTGTCGCCAAGCAGGGAGAATGCCAAGCAAACTTTTGGGGGTTGCTTGCCGGCTGCCAGGGTTGTGGGGATGGAGGCTGCCCTCGTTCCAAGGCACTTAGTGTCTGATTGAGGGTCCCAGCTTCGGGAAGGGGGAGCCCGCTGAAAGCCACACCACTGCCCCTGCTGCCGACTCCTTTACAATTCCCACCCCCATGTCCCCCACCCCGTGAAAAACCTCCCACTCTGACTCAGCATCACAGAATCACAGAATTGTTACAGTGCAGAAGGAGGCCATTTGGCCCATTGTGACCGCACTGGCTCTCTGAAAGAGCAATTCCCTCTGTCTCATACCCCTGCCTTCTCCCCATAACTCTGCACATTCTTCCTTATCATATAACTGTCTAATTCCCTTTTGAATGCTGCAATTGAACCTGCCTCCAACACATTCTCAGGCAGCACATTCCAGACCTTAACCACTCCCTGCGTGAAAAAGTTTTTCCTCATGTCACTTTTGCTTCTCTTACCAAATACTTTCAATCTGTGCCCTCTCATTCTCGATCTTTTCACGAGTGGGAACAGTTTCTCTCTATCTATTCTGTCCGAACCCCTCATAATTTTGAAGACCTCTATCAAATCACCTCTCAGCCTTCTCTTCTCCAAGGAAAACAGTCCTAACCTCTCCAATCTATCTTCATAACTGAAATTCCTTATCCCTGAAACCATTCTCGTGAATCTTTTCTGTACTCTCTCCAATGCCCTCCAATCTCTCCTCAAGTGCGGCGCCCAGAATTGGACGCAATACTCCAGCTGAGGCCAAACTAGTGTCTTATACAAGTTCAACATAACTTCATTGCTCTTGTATTTTATGCCCCTATTAATAAAGCCCAGGATACTGTTTGCTTTATTAACTGCGCTCTTAACCTGTCCTGCCACCTTTAATGGCTTATGTACATATACACCTAGGTCCCTCTGCTCCTGCACCCACTTTAGAATTGTGCCCTTTATTCTATATTGTCTCTCCATGTTCTTCCTACCAAAATGAATCACTTCACATTTCTCTGCATTGAACTTCATCTGCCACCTGTCTGCCCATTCCACCAACTTGTCTATGTCCTTTTGAAGTTCTACACTGTCCTCCTCGCAGTTCACAATGCTTCCAAGTTTCGTATCATCTGCAAACTTTGAAATTATGCCCTGTACACCAAGGTCTAGGTCATTCATATATATCAGGAAAAGCAAGGGTCCCAACCCTGGGGAATTCCACGACAAACCTTCCTCCAGCCCGAAAAATATCCATTAACCACGACTCTTTGTTTCCTGTCACTCAGCCAATTTCATATCCATGTTGTGATCATCCCTTTTATTCCATGAGCTACAAGTTTGCTCACAATTCTGTTGTGTGGCACTGTATCAAATGCCTTTTGAAAATCCATGTACACCACATCATCGGGTTTGCCCTCATCGAACCTCTCTGATACCACCTCAAAGAATTCCAGCAAGTTAGTTAAACGTGATTTTCCTTAAGAAATCCATGCAGGCTTTCCTTAATTAACTCGCATTTATTCATGTGACTATTGATTTTGTCCTGAATTATTTTTTCTAGAAGTTTCCCCACTGCCGAAGTTAAAATAACTGGCCTGTAGTTGCTGGGCTTATCGTTACACTCTTTTCTGAACAAGGGTGTAAAGTTTTCTCTGGTCCTCTGGCACCATCCCTGAGTCTAAGGAAGACTGAAAAATTATGGCCAGTGTCTCTGTGATTTCCACCCTCACTTCCCTCAGTATCCTTGGATGTATCTCATCCGGTCCTGGTGCTTTATCCATTTTAAGTTCAGACAGCCTATCTAATATTTCCTCTTTATCAACTTTAACCCCCTCTAGTGTCTGATTTACCTCCTCTTTCAACATTGTTTGGGTCACATCTTCTTCCTTGGTAAAGACAGTTGCAAAGTATTCATTTAATACCTCAGCTATGCCCTCTGCCTCCGTGTGTAAATCCCCTTTCTGGTCTCTAAGCAGCCCCATTCTTCCTTTTACCACCCTTTTACTATTTACATGCCTATAGAAAACTTTGGGATTCCCTTTTAATGCTATCTGCCAGTCTCTTCTCATGCTCTCTCTTTGTTTCTCTTATTTGCTTTTTCACTTCCCCTCTAGACCTTCTACATTCAGCCTGGTTCTCGATAGTATTTTCTCCCTGGCATCTGTCATAAGCACACTTTTTTCTTCTTTATATTAATCGCTACCTCTTTTGTTATCCAGGGAGCTCTGGATTCACTTGCCCTACTTTTCCCCTTCGAGGGAACATACCTTGACTGTGCCCAAACTATATCTTCTTTGAAGGTGACCCATTGTTCATCTACCGGTTTTCCTGCCAACTTTTGACTTCAATTTATTTACCACAGCTCCATTCTTACCCCATTGAAGTTGGCCTTCCCCCAGTTAATTATTCTTACCCTGGATTACTCTTTGTCCTTTTCCATAGTCAGCCTAAACCTTATGATACAATGATCACTATCCCCTAAATGCTCTCCTACTGATACTTGATCCACTTGGCCCACCTCATTCCTAAGAACCAGGTCTAGCAGTGCCTTCTTTCTTGTTGGACTAGCAACATCCTGTTGCAGAAAATTTTCCTGAACACACTCTAGGAACTCTTGCCCTTCACTGCCCTTCACACTACTATTATCCCAGTCCATGTTTGGATAATTAAAGTCCCCCATTATAACTACCCTAGAATTTTTGCACCTCTCTGGAATTTCCTTGTAAATTTGTTCCTCCACATCCTTCCCACTAGCTGGTGGCCTATGGACAATATTGAGCAATGTAACTGCACCTTTTTTGTGCCTTAGCTCTCACCAAATCGATTCTGTCCTTGACCCCTCTGGGACATCCTTTTCCTCAGCGCTGCAATACTCTCCTTAATCAATACCTCCACCCCTCCTTTTTTCCCTTTCGTATATTTCCTGAACATAGGGGAGGGGATAAAAGAGGAGGTGGCATTGAACTGTTGAGCAAGGAGTCAATTACTGCAGTAAAGAGGGATGATATCTTAGAAGGTTCCTCAAATGAGGCCCTATGGGTAGAACTTAAAAACAAAAAGGGGGCAATCATTTGGCTGGGAGTGTACTACAGGCCTCCAAACAGTCAGGGAGAGATAGAGCAGCAGATATGTAGGCAAATCTCAGAGAGGTGCAAAAATAATAGGGTAATAATAGTAGGGGATTTCAACTTCCCCAATATCAACTGGGATAGTCTTAGTGCAAAAGGCTTAAAGGGGGCAGAATTATTAAAATGCATACAGGAGAGCTTTTTGAGCCAGTACGTAGAAAGTCCGACAAGAAAAGGGGCAGTACTGGACCTAATCCTAGGGAATGAAGCCGGACAAGTGATACAAGTGTCAGTGGGGGAACATTTCGGGGATAGTGACCATAACTCTGTAAGATTTAAGGTAGTTATGGAAAAGGATAAAGAAGGACCGGAAATAAAGGTACTGAATTGGGGGAAGGCCGATTTCAATTTGATAAAACAGGATCTGGCCAAAGTGGACTGGGAGCAGCTACTTGTAGGAAAGTCTACATCAGACCAGTGGGAGTCATTCAAAGAGGAAATAGCGAGAGTTCAGAGCCAACATGTACCCGTTAAAGTGAAGGGTAGGACCAACAAGTCCAGGGAACCCTGGATGTCAAGGGAGAGAGGATTGGATCAGGAAAAAAAAGGAGGCTTATGGCAGATTCAGAGCGTTGAAAACAGCGGAGGCCCTGGAGGAGTATAGAAAGTGTAGGGGGATACTTAAAAAAATAATTAGGAGAGCGAAGTGGGGACATGAAAAAACACTGGCGGGCAAGATAAAGGAAAATCCTAAGGCATTTTATAAGTATATTTAGGGCAAGAGAATAACCCAGGGAAAGAGTAGGGACCAAAGTGGCGTTCTGTATGTGGAGCCAGAGGACATAGGTGAGGTTTTAAATGATTACTTTTCACCTGTGTTCACTATGGAGAGGGTGCAGAGGAGATTCACCAGGATGTTGCCTGGGCTGGAGCATTTCAGCTATGAAGAGAGACTGAAAAGGCTAGGGTTGTTTTCCTTAGAACAGAGAAGGATGAGGGGGGATATGATTGAGATATATAAAATTATGAGGGGCATTGATAGGTTTTTCCCTTAGCGGAGGGGTCAATAACCAGGGGGCATAGATTTAAGGTAAGGGCAGGAGGTTTAAAGGGGATTTGAGGAAAGATTTTTTCACCCAGAGGGCTGTTGAAATCTGGAACACACTGCCTGAAGGGGTGGTAGAGGCAGGAACCATCACAACATTTAAGATGTATTTAGATGAGCACTTGGAACGCCATAGCATACAAGGCTACAGGCCAAGTGCTGGAAAATGGGATTAGAATAGTTAGGTGCTTGATGGCTAGCACAGGCACGATGGGCCAAAGGGCCTGTTTCTGTGCTGTTTAACTCTATGACTCTATGACCTTGTATCCAGGAATATTTAACACCCATTCTTGCCCTTCTTTGAGCTAGGTCTCTGTTGTAGCCACAACATCATATTTCCAGATGGCAATCTGAGGCTGTACCTCACCAATCTGATTAACTACACTCCATGCATTCACATACATGCACATTAACCCTGATTCAGACTTTATTACTTTCTCCCTTACTCTGACCCCACCTAATAACGTACTATTCCCTACTTTCATGTTATCTATCTGCCCCAGTATTCTGTGCACCTTGGTATTCCTCTCTGATACTTGTTCCTGGTTTCCACACCCCAGACAAGTCACCAGTTTTACTTCCCTCCAATCTGAGCTCCCTCTCAGGTTCCCATCTCCCTGACAATTTAGTGTAAACCCTCCCCAACAGCACTAACAAATCTCCCTGCGAGGATATTCGTTCCAGTCCTGCTAAGATACAGCCCATCCACCTTATACAGGTCCCACCTGTCCCAGAACCGGTCCCAATGTCTTAGAAATCTGATGCCCTCCCTCCTACACCAGTTTCTCCAGCCACATGTTCAATCACTCAATTCTCCTATTCCTCTGATCACTTGCACGTTGGACTGTGAGTAATCCTGAGATTATTGCTTTTGCGGTCCTGCTTTTTAATTCCTTCCTAGCTCCCTAAAATCTGCTTTTAGGACCTCATCCCCTTTCTTACCAATGCCATTGGTACCAATGTGGACCACAACCTTTGGCTGTTCACCCTCCCCAGAAGAATGTCCTGCAGCCTTTCCGTGACATCCTTGACCTTGGCACCAGGGAGGCAACACACCATCCTGGAGTCACGTTTACTGCCACAGAAATGCCTGTCTGTTCCCCTAACTAACGAATCCCCTATCACTACTGCTCTTCCACTCCTCTTCCTCCCCTCCTGTGCAGCTGAGCCACTTGTGGTGCCACAAACCTGCCTCTGACTGCACTCCTCTGAGGAACATCACCCTCACCAGTATCCAAAATGGAAAACAGATTAGCAAGTGAGATCATATCAGGGAACTCCTGCACTACCTGCCTGGTCCTCTTAGACTGCTTGGCGGTCACCCATTCCCTATCTGCCTACATGCTCCTAACCTGTGTTGTGATCACCTCCCTAAACATGCTATCCACGTAGTCCTCCGCCTCGCGAATGCACAACAGTGACTCCAGCCGCTGCTCGAGTTCCAAAACCCAGAGCTCAAGCTTCTGCAGCCAGTGACACTTCCTGCAGATGTATTTGTCGAGGACACATGGTGTGTCCATGATTTCCCACATGGCACAGGCTGGATATTCTACTCGGCAGAGCTGCCCTGCCATACATTAACTTTACAGACTATTTATTATAAGTAGAATAGCTTACCAGGTACTCACCAAACAGCTTCTTCTACTGCACCAAAGCAAGAACCCAAATACCCGGCTGCTTTCTGTGTCCCTGCTCTCTTTGTTGATTGTATCGTCACTTTGATGTCACTTTTTGATTTTTCCCCTGCTCCTCTCTCGGTCTATCTGTCTCCGGCCTCCGACTCCGTCCCTTTTGGTGTGCTTTTTAAACCTCTGCTCCCACTGTGCTCTCTCTCTCGCTCTCTCTTGGTCTGTCTGTCTCCTGCCTCCCTGTGGCCTGGGTTCCTTGACAATCCTAGGCTGCAGATGGGTTCTCTACCGGAAGCAACCACCACCTCCATGGTGGTGCTGTTCAGTAAAAGAGTTGCCGGCCTCTAATTGGACGACAGCTCTCAGCAGGCGGGACTTCCACCGCCGGGGTCCTTAATCCTGGGGAAGGCCCGCTACTGTCCACTTAAGTGCTTATTGGCACGTAATGTGGCGGGCCTTCCCCTGATGAGGTGACGTGGGGCTCCCATTGGCTCTTTAGCCAGTGGCCGAGACCCCCGTCACCTGCATAATATACCCCCAACTTATTCCAGAGGGGTCCAGTGAATGGAGGCGTGCAACAATTGTGGGACATGCAGGTGAAGCTACTGCCAAGTTTAAATATTGGCCAAGAAGCGAGGTCCATGGACTAGCAGAATTGGGTGAGCGAATGGAGAGTAAGAAAGTGCAGTGCAAGCACTGATAGTGGGTCCAGAAGTGACTCTTGCTTCAAAAATCAATCACATACTGGAGAAAGACTCTTCGATAGTGCAAGAGGGAGATCTCGCAGTAGTAGTCCTGACAGACATAAAAGTGCAAGTAGAGGCCTTGGTCTGAATAGAAATGAAATAAAGGCTACAGAACAGCCTCGGAACAGAGCTAGAAGCAGAAGTCCTCACGATGGTGATGTTTTGGTGGCTGTCAATAAACTTGAGAACTAATAAGAGAAGGAAAACAAAGGGAATTAGATAGTTTGAGACAATTTGGAACTAATTCTGAGGTACCAGATAAACCAGCTTTATAACATAGGTGTATTTGTACTGAAAAAGTCCTTGAAGATGGGATTATAAGGCTAATGTGAGGCTAGTTGCGACGGCCTTTGAAGAGTGACTGGGTGATACAGATGTTAGAGTGGACTCTCCCACAGCGGGAAAAGTAATTTTGAAAATCTTTTTAGCACCATGGCCACATATTTGTGGTGTTACGGACAAATGACAAATGATAGGGATGGCTCTTGTTTTTCTACCTCTCGATTGACGGACGATAGTGTGTTTACAAGAAAGTGTTTTAACCCCTGAGTGCTTTAATTGTCAAGAACAGACAAATGACAGATTTTCTCATTAGTTTTCAAAGAAAGATAAAAGGTTGTTATTCAACACCCGGAATGAACGCAACTACACCCACTCTCACACAGATACACACACACTCAAGAAGAGATGGAGATTATAAAGTAACATGCATTTAGGTCTAATGAATTTTTAAGAGTCCTTTGTTGCAGATTTCTCTTGTTATATTCCAGTCAACATTCCGTGATGAAACGTTTATATGATTTCTCAGGTCGGGAGTTCAAGGCCAACTCCAGTCTTTGCCTACATGTAGCTTAAAAACTGGTAGTGTTTAGGCAGGGTCCTTTCTCTTCGTTGGCACAGATGTTTTTCTCTCTTTTTTTGTCTGCCCAGAATATAAGCAGGAAAGAAAAGGTCACCTGATCTCTCAACTCGATTTTGTTTTGCAGGAAAAGTGTCCATTTCGGGTTTATTTCAGAAGTTCATTTTACAGTTCATATTGGGTGAGCGTGAAAATGGGAATGTGGATCAATTGACTTAAAAGCCCCGTTTCTGCAGGTGTGATACTTTTCAGAGAAGAGTTTCTGAAACCGCCCAAAGAGGTAGCAGATACAGAAGAAAAATATTGGCTGGAATTTTACACCCCCCTCCTCCCAAAGGAATGGGCTGGTGGCGGAGGGGCCGTAAAATTGAGTGGGAAGCGGGGAGTGTCATTCCTGACACCTTCCCGCCTCTTCTGCAATTTTACGAGGGGCAGCTGTGGCGAGAAACGGCTTGCCAGCCCCAGGCCAATCAAGGCTCTTAAGTGGCCATTTAACTGCCACTTAAGGGCCTTCTCCCACTGCCACTGGTATTTTACCAGCAGGGGGTGGCTCAGGCCCCCAGAATGCCACCAGATAAAACCTGGTGGCCTGCTTGTAGGCTGTGAGGGGGGAGCCCCCCTGCTCAGGCACCCTGTGCCCCACGGAGGGCCGCACCCAAAGCCCCAACTTCCCCCCACTGAAGGAAAGTGTCCTCCCCTCCCCAAACCAATCCATCCCTTGCCTCACCGATTGTGGCAAGGCCCCAAAAACTTACCTGTCTTCCTGGGCCATTGTCCCTCTTGCTGATGTGCCTGGGTTGCAGTCCCAGCAGTGGCCACTACTCCTGGTGGTGCTGCTGGAACTTAGAGCTGCCGGGCGGCTGATTGGCCAGCAGCTCCATTAGGCGGGACTTCCTGCCTCAGAGAGGTGGAAGTCCCGCCCAAGGCCATAAAGGGCCTGGGGAGCGTAAAATCCTGGTATGGCTCCTCATGCCCGGCAGAGGAGGGCTCACCCCAACATTTCGGCTGGTGAGTGGGGCCCAACATAAAATTCCATCTATGACCCGAATGATGCTTCCGGAGTGTGGTATTTTTCGGTGACATCTGTTTTGTTGAAAATAGTTTGAGTTCATCTGAAAGCATCTCCTGCAATGCTTTATTATTATCATAAAGGAAAGTTTTCGGGCATCTTCATGATGCATATTGATGATTTCATATGGGGTGGGAGTGCGGAATTTTAAAATATGTTGTGAATAAGATTAGAGTAGAATTTGAAATTGGGAGTCAGACTTCTGGGGCTATTCAATATATTGCTTTAGATATTAAGCAGAGTAGGTTTGAAATAACTGTAAATCAACAATCCTATTTAGAGTGTGTTACTGCCATGCCAGGTAATCATTCCAAGTCCTCACAGAAAGATGATGAAATATCTAAAGAAGAGACAGAGCAATTGCGAAGCTTGATTGGTCAGTTGAACTGGGTGGGCACTCAGACTAGATAAGATGGTCATTTTGATATGTTGGAGTTAAGTACTACGATAACACACCCTAAAGTGGAGAATGTTTTAAGGGCAAATAAAACATTAAACAAATTAAATCTGGAGAAATGCATACTTAAGTTCCCATCCTTAGGTCACCAAAATAACATGAAACTAGTCATTTTTAGCGATGCTTCACATGCTAATCTTCCTGATGGGTATTCTAATGCAGGGAAATGTCACCTGTCAGCTTGGGAAGCTAAGGAAATAAAAAAAGTTTGTTAAAAGTACTCTGGCTGCTGAAACACACTCGCTATTGTGGAGGCATTGGATATGGGATGCTATTTGTTAAATATTTATCTACATAACATTCAATGGGTATACTATCTTCAGTATGCCCATTCTACAGAATGAACTGACGATAGTATACCCATTGAATGTAGATAATGTAGATAATCGTTCATTGTGGGATAGTTTACACTCTATGAAAAGTGAGTGAGAAAGATTACAGATCGACCTTCCTGGCTTGAAACAAATAGTGGAGAGAAAGGAAATCTCTAAAATTAATTGGGTGGATTCAAGTCACCACCCGTGATGCGTGTTCGAAGAAATTGTTAGGGGTCCTAAGGAGGGGGCATCTCACAATGTTTTTGATTTAATTTGTTTTCAAATTTTAGTTGTACGTATAAACTCTATTATTTAAAGCATGATAAGGGAATCTGTTGATTGTATATTAATTGTTTTTAATTGTATGTAGATGGTGGGCATGAACTGGGGATTCACTGTGTCCCGATAAATAGATATGACTGAAAGTGCAGCTGTTGGGGCAGGTGGTGCATGCTTGTAATGTGTAACTTTGCAAATAAATGCTCATAAAGTGTTTAAAGATTGGCTCCAGTTCTATCCTCCACCAACCAGCTTTCTGAAATATAACAGGCAGTGGGCCCACACTATCCATTTGACTCTGACCTGGGTTTGAATCCAGCCTGGACTGATATGGTGATAATTTGTACGATAAGTTCCAATGACCTCCTAGAACAAAGACTGCCCTGATTTCCAGCATGAATTGCCAATCTCACTAGAGAGCAATCAGTCTATCTAGTCAGTGTGAAGTGAAACTCATGTCCTTCCGGTCTTGGCTGCCCTTCGTACACTGGGGTTAGGGTAAGATTTTGAGGTTAAGACATGACCTTTAACCCATGTAGAGTCAATGCTATAGTTCATCAAGAAGTCAATCTGTGTGTGATGTCAGCTGTGGCTTGTTGGTAGCATCTCACCGCTGAGGCAGAAAGTTGTGAGTTTAAAACCAATGTCCTGCCTAATGTTAATCTCTCAACCAACACCACAGGTAACAGCTCTGACATTTCCCCTGGGAACTTCCTTTATCTGTCTCTGAATCGGTGACCGAGAAACAGCATAAGATTGGCACAAACCCTGGATGCACTGTGTAAATAGAGTTTCCGCTGATCAAGGAAATTGCTGTCATTTCTCTCTAATACAAATGATTTTCAACCCTGTGAACTAAACTAGGATTAAACTCCAGCATTTGCAGGATCCGGATCGACTGCACAATCAGTCATGAGGTATATATTGAAAAAAAAGGTAAAATCCCTGATCTCTGTGTTAATTACTGTAAAAGAGTGTAAACCTATTCAGAAACTTCTGGAGAGGAAGGAAGGCTATGTGAGGAATAATACACAGGCCTATTCTTTAGGACAGGGTGTGCAGACTTGTCCCAGGCACGATTTTTAAAGGAAGCCTCGGGCCAGTGGGCTAGCTCATCACACTCGACAGGATGGATGACACTTGGTGAATAGGAACTCCACTCGGCTCATGGAACAACAAAGCCATGGGACTGGCTGCCTACAGGAGCTCCGGCTTCTGGTGAACAAGCCTATCATCTATCACAGCCTCGTCACTCAGCACAGCCATAGACTCCTCACTGCAGACTTGAGCTCTCAGCTCTTTTAGTGCGTCCTCTACCTCTTCTCCCTTTCACAGAAAACCCTCTTGTGTCTCCATTAACTCTGTTATGCCTCTTTCCCTCACTCTTGCTCTCCTCCTCAAGTTGTACAACATCCTATTTTCTTTTACACCTGTACCTTAATGTTCATGTCCCTCTCTTTTGTTCTTCCTCTATTTTGCTCTCTCTTCTCCATCTTCTTCTGTTTCTCCCTGGCTCTCAGTGGAAAGTAAAATTGGACAGATTGTAAAACACATGGCTGATTCGATCCTTTCAGCTCCCCAATGGGTCGCTTTGTCTTTCTCTCTCTGGAACTCTTCCTCCATGTATGTCTCTCTTACTCACAATCTCTCTCTCTCTGTCACTCTCTCAGTTACACACTCAATCTCACTCTTTTGGTCTCTCAACTCCAGTCTCTCGGGGCTGAATTTTTCTGAGAGCATCAGAAATCCAACGTCGGGACCATTTTCGGACCCTGACCCTGCTCGATGTCGTTGTGCGATGTCTGGCTGAATTTTGCGATCGCCGCCCAATTAGGGCAGTGGATGTGTTCAGAAGGCAGGAGCTAGATGTGTTGGGTCCTGTTTAAAGGCCACCCGTCAGCCATCAATGTGGCTACAGGCAGACTGTATTACAGGCAGACTGCAATAGACTGTATTACAGTCAGACTGTGTTAGACTGTATTAGACTGTATTATAGGCAGACTGTATTAGAGCCAGACTGTATTAGACTATATTACAGTCAGACTATATTACACTGTATTACAGGCATACGGTATTAGACTGTATTACAGGCAGACTGCATTCGACTGTATTACAAAAAGGCTGTATTAGACAGTGTTAAACTGTATTACAGGCAGACTGTATTAGACGGTATTACAGACAGAGTGTATTAGACTGTATTACAGGCAGAATGTATGAACAATGTTAGACTGTATTACAGGTAGACTGTATTAGATTGTCTTACAGGCAGACTGTATTAGACAGTGTTAGACTGTATTGCAGGCAGACTGTGTTAGACTATATTAGATTGTATTACAGACAGACTGTATTGGACTGTATTAGACTGTATTACAGGCAGACTGTATTAGATTGCATGAAACTGTATTACAGGCAGACTGTATTAGACTGTATTATAGGCAGGCTGTATTTGAGCCAGACTATATTAGACTGTATTAGATTGTATTACAGATGGACTGTATTAGACTGTATTACAGGCAGACTGTATTAGGCTGTATTACAGGCAGACTGTATTAGTCTGTAGTACAGGCAGATTGTATTGGACTATTACAGGCAGACTGTATTATAACAGAGTGTGCAAGTATTCTGTGCAGTAACATGGCAGGCAGTCATGGAAAGGCTGCCCCATGATTCAGCGAGGCCTGCCTGAAGGCTATGTTAGAGGCAGTGAGAGAGGAATGAGTTATTTCCAGAGAGCAGCAGGAGGAGACCAACCAGCCAAACTAAGAAGCATGGTTGGAGGTCACAGTGTGGTGAGCAGAACATGGGCCCAGTGCAGGAAGTGCTTCAATGACCTTCTGAGGTCAGGCAAGGCGAGTAAGATGCAACACCCAGCTGGCAGTGATGAAGTAATTACATGATCTGCACACCTCTGAGCAGAAGGGCCTCAAGGCAGGCAGGTGAGATGAGAATGGCTGCCCTTGACATCAAGGCAGCATATGACTGCGTGGAGCCCAAGCAAAACTGAAGTCAATGGGAATCACGGGGAAAATTCTCCACTGGTTACAGCCGTACCTAACACAAAGGAAGATGGTTGTAGTTGTTGGAGACCAATCCTTTCAGCCTCAGGACATCACTACAGGAGTTCCAACCATCTTCAGCTGCTTCTTCAATGGCCTTCCCTCCATCATAAGGTCAGAAGTGGGGATGTTCTCCGATTATTGCACAGTGTTCAGTACCATTCACAACTCCTCAAGTACTGAAGCAGTCTGTGCCCACATGCAGCAAACCCTGGACAACATTCAGTTAACTCCATGGATATTAAATTGCCAGGATCAGTACATGTGAATCCGTTGCAGAAATTTAATGCAGAGAAGTGTGAAGTAATATATTTTAGTGGAAAGAACTAGGAGAGACAGTATAAAACAAAGGGCACAATTCTAAAGGAGTGCAAGAACAGAGATACGTGGGGGTAAATGTGCAGACATTGTTACATCAGCAGGGCAGGTTCAGAAAGTGGTTAAAAAGGCATACGGATGCGGGGCTTTGTAAATAGAGACATAGAATACAAGAGCAAGGAAGTTATGATGAACCGTCATAAAACATTGGTTTGTCTGCAACTGGAGTATTGTGTCCTATTCTGGGCACCACACTTTAGGAAGGAAGTGAAGGCTTTACAGAGGATGCATAAAATATTTATGAGAATGGTTCCAGTGATGAGGGACTTCAGTTATGTGGATAGATTAGAGAAGCTGGTTTGGCCTCATTAGAGTAGAGAGGCAGTGGCTTAGTGGTATTGTTACTGGACTAGAAACCCAGGGTATTGCTCTTGGGACATGGGTTCTGAATTGGCCTAGCAAGCCACTGAGTTGTATCAAACTGCTACAAATTCAATAAGGAATGAAACTGGATGGATCAACCTAGGCACCGGAAACAACAACGGCAAACCCAGCCCTGTCGACTCTGCAGAGTCCTCCTTACTAACATCTGGGGGCTTGTGCCAAAGTTGGGAGAGCTGTCCCACTGAGTAGTCAAGCAACAGCCTGACATAGTCATACTCATGGAATCATACCTGACAGACAATGTCACAGAAATCAACATCCCCTGATATGTTCTGTCCCACCGACAGGACAGACACCAGGTGGTGGCACAGTGGTATACAGTCAGGAGGGAGTTTCCCTGGGAATCCTCAACATCGACTCAGGCCCCCATGAAGCCACATGGCATCAGGTCAAACGTGGGCAAGGAAACCTCCTGCTGATTACCACCTACCACCCTGCACCCCCCCGCACTCCCCGCCCAGGATCAGTACTCCTCCATGTTGACCACCACTTGGAGGAAGCACTGAGGGTGGCAAGGGCGCAGAATGTAGTTCGGGTGGGGGACTTCAATGTCCATCACCAAGAGTGGCTCAGTAACACAGCTACTGACCTAGCTGTCTGAGTCCTAAAGGACATAGCTGCTAGACTGGGTCTACGGCAGGTGGTGAAGGAAAAATATACTTGACCTCGTCCTCACAAATCTGCCTGCCGCAGATGCTTCTGTCCATGATAGTATTGGTAGGAGTGACCACTGCACAGTCCTTGTGGAGACGACGTCCCGCCTTCACATTGATGATACCATCCTTCGTGTTGTGTGGCACCACCACCGTGCTAAATGGGATAGATTTCGAACAGAGCTAGCAATGCAAAACTGGGCATCCATGAGGCGCTGTGGGCCATCAGCAACAGCATAATTGTATTCAACCCCAATCTGTAAACTTATGGCCCGGCATATTCCCCACTCTACCATTACCATCAAGCTGGGGGTCAACCCTGGTTCAATGAGGAATGCAGGAGGGCATGCCAGGAGCAGCACCAGGTATAACTAAAAATGAGGTGCCAACCTGGTGAAGCTACAACCCAGGATTACTTACATGTCAAACATCGTAAGCAGCATGCAATAGACAGAGTTAAGTGATCCCACAACCAACAGATCAGATCTAAACTCTGCAGTCCTGCCATGAATGGTGGTGGACAATTAAACAACTAACTGGAGGAGGTGGCTCCACAAATATCCAGGACATCAGTGCAAAAGGTAAGACTGAAGCATTTGCAACAATCTTCAGCCAGAAGTGCCGTGTTGATGATCCATCTCGGCCTCCTCCTGAAATCCCCAGCATCACAGATGCCAGACTTCAGCTAATTCGATTCACTCCACATGATATCAAGAAATGATTGATGGCACTGAATACTGCAAATACTCCTCTGAGGCAGAGTGCTTATCCCCATGGTCCTCCTCCTGTTCCATTCCTCTCTGCGGAAACATGTTGTGCCGAGCACAGCAGACCATCACGATGTAGGAAACCTTTAAAGGGGCATATTGGAGACGGCCCCTGACCGGTCAAGGCACCGGAACCACATCTTCAAGAAACTGATGGCGTGCTCAATGGTGGCCCTTGTGGTGAGATGGCGGCAGTTGGATCACTCCCGTGCCTCCATTGTGGGGTTTTGTATAGGGGTCAGCAGCCATCTCTTCAAAGGATATCCCTCATCAGCCAGGAGTCATCCACGGAGACTGGTGGCATGAACAGCTGCCAGGAAACCCAGTGCACAACTGAAGGGACTGCTGTGATAGTCACACACCAGCTGAATGTTGTAGGAATGGAACCCCTTCCTGTTGATAAAAACTCCGGGCTGCTCTGCTGAGGCCCTGACGACCTGCACCTGAGGAAATCCTGCCATGGAGGCAAACCCCAGGTTTGTCTGTGCCTGACTGGCCACATCTGTGGTGAATGTGATGTAGATGGATGCCTTCTCGAACAGGATATCCTATACCCGAGTGAAACTGCTGTGGGTAGCTACCTGCGATATCGTAAGCAGCTCCGCAGCTGACCCCTGAAACAAGCTCGACCTGAAAATTCAAGGCCATTGTCTCCTTGACAGCTGCTGGCAGTGGGGGCTCCACCTGCTCCTTGGGGCCTAAGCTCCTCCTCCAGGAGGGCACACAGAGCAGCCACCACCTGTCTCGACAGGCCCAGCCATTGGCAGCACTGCTGCTTAGAGATGTCCATGAAGCTGAGCCTTTGGAGGTACACTCTATGCTACGGGTAGGGCCTTCTTGCCCCTCCTGCTCCTCGCCCAGGACCATTGAAAAACAAAAGCTCAGCAAGAAAAACCCATCCGTGACTCACTCAGGAAGTTAAGGATAGTATTAGATTAAAAGAAGAGGCTTACAATGTTGCAAAAAAAACAGTAGCAAGTCTGAGGATTGGGAGTGTTTTAGAAACCAGCAAAGGGCCACCAAAAAGTTGATAAAAAGAGAAAAATGAGTATGAGTAAACTAGCCAGAAATATAAAACAGATTGTAAGATCTTTTTATAAGTATATAAAAAGGATGAAAGTAGCTAAAGTAAATGTTGGTTCCTTAGAAACAGACAGGAGAAATTATCATGGGGAATGAGGAAATGGCAGAAGCATTGAACAAATATTTTGTGTCTGTCTTCACAGTAGAAGACATAAGTTTCATACCAGAAATAGACAGTAACCCAGGGGCTGAAATTGTTGAGGAAATTAGGAAATTCATATCAGCAGAGAAGAAGTATTGGAAAAACTTAAGAGATTGAAATCCGACAAATCTCCAGGACCTGATGGCCTACACCCTAGAGTTCTCAAACAGATAGCTGCAGGTATAGTGGTTGCGCTTACTATAATTTTCCAAAATTCCTTAAATTCGGGAACTGTCCGATCAGTTTGGAAGTTGACAAATGTTACACTGCTTTTCAAGAAAGGAGGGAGAGAGGAAATAGTGAACTGCAGGCCCCTTAGCCGAACATCAGTCGTTGGGGAAATGCTGGAAACTATTATTAAGGAAGTCTTAACAATGCACTTAGACAAGCACAGTATGATTAGAACAAGTCAACATGGTTTTACTAAAGGGAGATCCTGTTTGACAAATTTATTACAGTTTCTTGAGGATGTAATTAATAGGGTAGATAAAGGGGAACCAGTAGATGTAGTATACCTGGATTTCCAAAAGGCATTCGATAAGGTGCCACACAAAAGGTAAATAGACAAGATAAAGGCTCCTGGAGTTGGGGGTAATATATTAGCAAGGACAGAGAATTGGTTAGCAGACAGGAAGCAACGAATAGGCATAAACAGGGCATTTTCAAGTTGGCAGGCTGTGAATAGTGAAGTGCCACAAGGCTCCGTGCTGGGGCCTCAGCTATTTACAATCTATATCAATGACTTAGATGCAGAGACAGAGAGTAATGTAAGTTTGCAGATGATGCAAAGCTAGGTGGAAAGGTAAGCTGTGGGGAGGACACAGAGAGGCTGCAAAGAGATATTAAGTGAGTGGGCAACAAGTTGGCAGATGGAGTATAATGTAGGGAAGTGTGAATTTATTCACTTTGGTCAGAAGAATAGAAATATTTTTTAAAAGATGCAAAACTTGCAAGTGTTGCTGTTCAGAGAGACTTGGGCATGCTCAGAGAAGGAACACAGAAAGTTAACATACAGGTACAGCAAACTATTGGGAAGGCAAATGGTATGTTGGCCTTTATTGCAAGGGGATTGGAGTACAGGCATAAGGAAGTATTACTACACTTGTACAGGTTTTTGGTGAGGCCACATCTGGAATACTTTGTGCAGTTTTGGTGTCCACATTTAGGAAAGGATATACTTGCATTGAAAGCAGTGCAGTGAAAGTTCACTAAATTGGTCCCTGGAATGAGGGGGTTGCCCAATGATGAGAGGCTGAGTAAATTGGGCCTGTATTCTCTGGAGTTTAGAAGAATGAGAGGCGATCTCATTGAAATATATAAGATTCTGAAGAGGCTGGATAGGGTAAAGATTGTTTCCGCTGGTGGAGGAATCTAAAACATGGGGGCACAGTCTCAGAATAAGGGCCGACCATTTAGGACTGTAATGAGGAGAAATTACTTCACTCAAAGGGTTGTGAATTTTTGGAATTCTCTACCCCAGAGGGTTGTGGATGCTCCATCCAGGAGTATAGCAAATAAAGCAGATGAGCTGAGGGCACAGATAGACACATGGCAGTATGATAGCATAGCTGTTACAGAAACATGGCTTAAGGAGGGACAGGAATGGCAGCTCAATGTTCCTGGTTACAGGGTTTTCAGACGCGATAGGGAGGGGGATAAGAAAGGAGGGGGAGTGGCAATTTTGATCAAGGGAATGATTACAGCTGTGAGGAGGGATGATATGTTGGAAGGTTCATCAAATGACGCCATATGGATTGAGCTAAGGAACAAAAAAGGGGCAATTACATTGCTGGGAATATACTATAGACCCCCAAACAGTCAGAGGGAGATAGAAGAGCAGATATGTAGGCAAATCTCTGAGAAGTGCAAGAACAATAGGGCAGTAATAGTAGGGGATTTTAACTACCCCAATATTAACTGGGATAGTTTTAGTGTGAAAGGAATTGAGGGAGTAGAATTCTTGAGGTGCATTCTTGAGGGAGTTTAGGGAGTTAGGTAGAAAGTTAAAAGACAGGACCTCTAGGGTTGTAATCTTGGGATTACTCCCTGTGCCACGTGCCAGTGAGGCTAGAAATAGGAAGATAGTGCAGCTAAACACGTGGCTGAACAGCTGGTGTAGGAGGGAGGGTTTCAGATATCTGGATCATTGGGATCTCTTCAGGGACAGGTGGGACCTGTACAAGAAGGACGGGTTGCATCTAAACTGGAGGGGCACTAATATCCTGGCTGCGAGGTTTGCTAGCATCACTCGGGAGGGTTTAAACTAGTGTGGCAGGGGGGTGGGAACCAGATCAGTAGGACAGCAAGTGAAATAAATGGGGGGGAACTAGTAAATAAGGCCAGTAAGACTAAGAGGAAGAGCAGGCAGGGAGATGTTGCTGAGCACAGCAGGACTGGTGGTCTGAAGTGCATTTGTTTCAATGCGAGAAGTATAACAGGTAAGGCAGATGAATTTAGAAGTTGGATTAGTACTTGGAACTATGATGTTGTTGCTATTACAGAGACTTGGTTGAGGGAAGGACAGGATTGGCAGCTAAATGTTCCAGGATTTAGAAGCTTCAGGCAGGATAGAGGGAGATGTAAAAGGGGTGGGGGAGTTGCATTACTGGTTAAGGAGAATATCACAGCTGTACTGCGGGAGGACACCTCAGAGAGGTCATGCAGCGAGGCAATATGGGTGGAGCTCAGGAATAGGAAGGGTGCTGTCACGATGTTGGGGGTTTTCTACAGGCCTCCCAACAGCCAGCGGGAGGTAGAGGAGCAGATGTGTAGACAGATTTTGGAAAGATGTAAAGGTAACAGGGTTGTCGTGGTGGGTGATTTTAACTTCCCCTATATTGACTGGGACTCACTTAGTGCTAGGGGCTTGGATGGGGCAGAATTTGTAAGGAGCATCCAGGAGGGCTTCTTGAAACAATTTGTAGATAGTTCAACTAGGGATGGGGCCGTACTGGACCTGGTATTGGGGAATGAGCCTGGCCAGGTGGTCGAAGTTTCAGTAGGGGAGCATTTCGGGAACAGTGACCATAATTCCAAAAGTTTTAAGGTTATTGTGGATAAGGATAAGAGTAGTCCTCAGGTGAAGGTGCTAAATTGTGGGAAGGCTAATTATAATAATATTAGGCAGGAACTGAAGAATTTAGATTGGGGGCGGCTATTTGAGCATAAATCAACATCTGACATGTGGGAGTCTTTCAAATGTCAGTTGATTAGAATCCAGGACCGGCATGTTCCTGTGAGGAAGAAGGATAAGTTTGGCAAGTTTCGGGAACCTTGGATAACACGGGATATTGTGAGCCTCGTCAAAAAGAAAAAGGAAGCATTCGTAAGGGCTGGAAGGCTAGGAACAGACGAATCCCTTGAGGAATATAACGACGGTAGGAAGGAACTTAAGCAAGGAGTTAGGAGGGCTAAAAGGGGTCATGAAAAGTCATTGGCAAACAGGATTAAGGAAAATCCCAAGGCTTTTTATATGTATATAAAGAGCAAGAGGGTAACTCGGGAAAGGGTTGGCCCACTCAAGGACAGAGAACGGAATCTATGTGTGGAGCCAGAGGAAATGGGCGAGGTACTAAATGAGTACTTTGCATCAGTATTCACCAAAGAGAAGGACTTGGTGGATGATGAGCCTACGGAAGGAAGTGTAGATAGTCTCAGTCATCTCATTATCAAAAAGGAGGAGGTGTTGGGTGTCTTGCAAAGCATTAAGGTAGATAAGGTACAGAAGAGGTTTACCAGGATGTTGCCTGGTCTGGAGGGCATTAGCTATGAGGAGAGGTTGGATAAACTCGGATTGTTTTCACTGGAACGACGGAGGTGGAGGGGCGACATGATAGAGGTTTACAAAGTTATGAGCGGCATGGACAGAGTGGATAGTCAGAAACTTTTTCCCAGGGTGGAAGAGTCAGTTACTAGGGGACATAGGTTTAAGGTGCGAGGGGCAAAGTTTAGAGGGGATGTGCGAGGCAAGTTCTTTACACAGAGGGTGGTGAGTGCCTGGAACTTGCTGCCGGGGGAGATGGTGGAAGCAGGTACGATAGCGACGTTTAAGAGGCATCTTGACAAATACATGAATAGGATGGGAATAGAGGGTTACGGTCCCCGGAAGTGCAGAAGGTTTTAGTTTAGACAGGCATCAAGATCGGCACAGGCTTGGAGGGCCGAATGGCCTGTTCCTGTGCTGTACTGTTCTTTGTTCTTTGAATACTTTGCGTCTGTCTTCACAAAAGAGGGGGATGATGCAGATATTGTGGTTAAGGAGGAAGAGTGTGATAAACATTGGGAGAGAGGAAGTATTAATGGGATTAGCATCCTTGAAAGTTGATAAATCACCAGGGCTGGATGAAATGTTCCCTCGGCTGTTGAAAGAAGCAAGAGAGGAAATAGCAGAGGGTCTGACCATCATTTTCCAGTCCTCACTGGATACAGCTGTGGTGCCGGAGGATTGGAGAACTGCTAATGTTGTACCTCTGTTTAAAAAGGGAACGAAGGATAGACCGAATAATTAAAGGCCAGTCAGTCTAACCTCTGTAGTGGGCAAATTATTGGAATCTATTCTGAGAGACAGAATAAACTGTCACCTAGAAAGGAACAGGAAAGATCTTGTTTGACCAACTTGATCGAATCTTTTGAAGAGG
The DNA here is from genome assembly GCF_036365525.1 of Heterodontus francisci. Taxonomy (NCBI): domain Eukaryota; kingdom Metazoa; phylum Chordata; class Chondrichthyes; order Heterodontiformes; family Heterodontidae; genus Heterodontus; species Heterodontus francisci. The sequence continues at coordinate 9,577,572 of NC_090397.1, forward strand.
TAACAAGGAAGATAGATCAGGGTAGTGCAGTTGATGTGGTCTACATGGAGTTTAGCAAGGCTTTTAACAAGGTTCCATATGGCAGACTGGTTAAAAAATAAAATCCCATGGGATCCAGGGAAATGCAGCAAGGTGGCTACAATATTGGCTCAGTGGCAGGAAACAAAGGGTATTTGTTGACGGGTGTTTTTGTGACTGGAGGGCTGTTTCCAGTGGCATTCCGCAGGGCTCAGTACTGGGTCCCCTGCTTTTTGTGGTACATATTAACGATTTGGATGTAAATGTAGGGGGCACGATCAAGATGTTTGCGGTTGACACAAAGATTGGCCGTGTGGTAGATCGTGAGGAGGATAGCTGTAGGCTTCAGCAAGATATTGATGGTCTGGTCAGATGGGCAGAAAAGTGGCAAATGGAATTTAACCCAGAGAAGGATGAGGTGATGCATTTGGGGAGGTCAAACAAGGCAAAGGAATACACGATTAATGGGAAAATACTGAGAAGTGTAGAGGAAGTGAGGGACCTTGGAGTGAATGTCCACAGATCCCTGAAGGTAGCAGGACAGGTCAACAGGGTGGTGAGGAAGGCATATGGAATCCTTTCCTTTATTAGCCGAGGTATAGAATATAAGAGCAGGGAGGTTATGCTGGAACTGTATAACTCATTGGTTAGGCTTTGAGTACTGTGTGCAGTTCTGGTCACCTCATTACAGAAAGGATGTAATTGCATGAGAGAGGGTACAGAGGAGATTTATGAGGATGTTGCCAGGACTGGAAAAATGTAGCTATTGGAACAGAGAATGCGGAGGGGAGATCTGATTGAAATGTAAAAAATTTGAAGGGTCCTGGATAGAGTGGAGGTGAAAGGTCTATTCACCTTAGCAGAGAGGTCAGTGACGAGGGGGTATAGATTTAAAGTGATTGGTAGAAAAATTAAAGGGGAGTTGAGGAAAAACTTTTTCACCCAGAGGGTGGTGATGGTCTGGAACTCACTGTCTGAAAGGGTAGTTGAGGCAGAAACCCTCAACTCATTCAAAAGAAGTCTGGATACGCACCTCAAGTGCCGTAATCTGCAGGGCTACGGACCAAATGCTGGAGGCCTGTTAAAATAGGTGGATCATTTTTCGACTGGCACAGACACGATGGGTCAAGTGGCCTCTTTCTGTGCCTTAAACATTCTATGATTCCATCATTGAATATATTTAAGGCTGAGATAGACATTTTTGGTCTCTCGGGGAATCAAGGGATATGACGAGTGTGCGGGAAAGTGGAGTTGAATCCTAAGATCAGCCATGATCATATTGAATAGTGGAGCAGGTTGGATGGGCCATGTGGTCGACTCCTGCTCCTACTTTTTGTGTTCTCTGCACCCTCTGCATGCTGCTGCTCGGCACTGCTCCAGCCCACTAAACAGCCTTGTCCAGATACAGCCTCAATCACCAGGACCTAAGCTGACAAATTTCCCTGGCAGCTTGCAGTGACCCTGACTGACCCCCCTACTCCTAAACCCTCCCTCACTTTCAGGAGTCCAATCCGAGAGCTCTGCTTCCACAATGGCCAATCAATGGCAACGCATGGGTTCCTGTATGCTGACTCCCCCTTTTATACAAATGATTTCAGGACTGGGGCTTTGGCCGAGGTGCTGACAGTGTGGACCCGGGCACTGCTCACAAAACTGATCAAGACCTCTCACATGCCTTAATTGTCCCTCGGCCGCTTCAGGGCTGGTCCCCAAGAAACCGACTGCAGAAAAATCGCGTGGGAGGCGGCAGGAGAGCGGGTAACCCGCCTGTTTTCTGTGGAAAATCGCCTCCCCGGCCACATTCAGCCTTGCCTCACTATTTCTCACCTCTTTGCCTTCACTCTTACTATCTGTATCTCAATCTGCTCTTTTCCTTCTGACTTTCTCTCCTCCCTCGATGTGCTCCCGTTCAAATCGCTTCAGCCAGCCCTGGGTTTGATTTCACACTCCGCTCTCTCTGCCCGGTGCGGATGTTCAGGCTCCGGTGTTGGGGGTTCGGGCTCCCGGCTCTGGAGAGAGAGCAGGTCGGTAACAGACAGCCCGGGGTCGGGGCTCTGCGACCCGGGACCGAGAGGACACGCACACTGAGAGGAGACAAGACAGAACAGAGGGGAGAGGCTGAACTTTATTAAAGAATCCAGGGAGGTTCCCATGTCCCGTGACATTTCCCAAAGGCTGGGAATAGATGAAAATGTCTCCTTAAACCCCCTCCGCAGTGTTTAAAGGAGATGCTCTGGATTATTAATGTGTCCGTTAAACAGGTTCAGCTTCCGCCCAGAGCAACCGGCAGAATGAGAGACTGAAACTCCCGGAGCCCGAGCTCAAAGCCAGTCTCCCCCACCCCACACACACACACACACACACAGTCATTGATCATGGGTTAAAGCGGAGCGGCGGGATCCCCCGTTAAAACAGACTGGGCTCGACTACAGAGACAGAGACACACACAGATACAGAGCAACAAAGAGAGAGAGAGGGCAGAAAGAGATATCGAGAGGGAGAGAGAAAGTTATTAGAGGGAGAGAGAAAGTTATTAGAGGGAGAGAGAGCCGCAAGATGTACGGGGGGGGGGTGGGGGGAGATACAGAAAAGGAGAGAAAAAGATAGAGGGAGGGAAAAATATAGAAGGTAAGGAAAGAGAGGGAGAGAAAATATAAGAGAATATATATAAATATATTCTGGTGCGTGTGTGTATATATATATAGAGAGAGAGAGAGAGAGAAAACTGCAACTAAAAGGGAGAAAGTTGGCAGATATTAGACTCTTAGAGGGAGTGTGTGAGAGAAGAGACAGACTAACAATTAGAGGGAGTGAAATATACAGAGAGGGAGGGGAATTGTATACAGGGCGAGGGAGGAGGAGGAGGGAGAGCCATATATAGAGAGACATAGAGCAGGGCGAGAGATATGTAGCGGGAGGAGGAGAGAGAGGGAGAGGGAAGCGCTCGCTCCCTGCCACCGCAGTGGTTCCATGCTGAGGACGGGAAGCCGACAGCCAGCACCGTGCAGGGGGATGTCGATTGCCAAGAGGTCCCGGGACGGAGCAGCCTGAGCCCCGGGCTCTGGGACATTCAGTCTGACTGCAGCGTGGCTCGGGTTTCTGCTGGAGACGGAAGATGAGCCGCTTGTGGGTGGCCGCCTATGTCCTGCTGTCCCTGGGCTGCGAGCCCCGGTCTGTCGGTAGGTACCGGGACATGGAATGGAGGAGGGTCCGGGGGGTGGTGGGGAGGCTGCTGTGGACCGGCCAGGCTGTAGATCGCGGTAGCGGGGAGTGTCCGCACTCACTGCCCCGAGTTTGTGCACAATTTATAGCCGGTGATGTGAGTCCACAAAGCGGGAACATTGGAGATTGTGGTGATGGATCTCAATACTTGGCTAGAGCTTTCAAACTGAGAACTCCTTCCCAGAGCGAAATATCAGAGAGCAGCTACTCGATTCAGCTTTACCATGGAGACCAGGAACTGACCAATCCCAGGGAGACAGTGACTGGACCAAGGCAACAAACTGACCAATCCCAGGGAGACAGTGACTGGACCAAGGCAACAAACTGACCAATCCCAGGGAGACAGTGACTGGACCAAGGCAACAAACTGACCAATCCCAGGGAGACAGTGACTGGACCAAGGCAACAAACTGACCAATCCCAGGGAGACAGTGACTGGACCAAGGCAACAAACTGACCAATCCCAGGGAGACAGTGACTGGACCAAGGAAACAAACTGACCAATCCCAGGGAGACAGTGACTGGACCAAGGCAACAAACTGACCAATCCCAGGGAGACAGTGACTGGACCAAGGAAACAAACTGACCAATCCCAGGGAGACAGTGACTGGACCAAGGCAACAAACTGACCAATCCCAGGGAGACAGTGACTGGACCAAGGAAACAAACTGACCAATCCCAGGGAGACAGTGATTGGACCAAGGAAACAAACTGACCAATCCCAGGGAGACAGTGACTGGACCCAGGAAACAAACTGACCAATCCCAGGGAGACAGTGACTGGACCAAGGCAACAAACTGACCAATCCCAGGGAGACAGTGATTGGACCAAGGAAACAAACTGACCAATCCCAGGGAGACAGTGACTGGACCAAGGCAACAAACTGACCAATCCCAGGGAGACAGTGATTGGACCAAGGAAACAAACTGACCAATCCCAGGGAGACAGTGACTGGACCAAGGAAACAAATTGACCAATCCCAGGGAGACAGTGATTGGACCAAGGAAACAAACTGACCAATCCAATCAGGGATAAAGGAGGCAGCATTGAGATTTGGAATAATTTGCGATTGGGGTGTGACACTTATGCATATTTTCACAACCATGGTTTGGATTGAAGTGTTTTACTTCACTGCACCAAAATCCATGCCTAAAGATTACTCCATTTGAAAATAGTTAAAAGCAATTTTATGTTAGAATAACATTTGTTAGAGTATTATATATAGATAACTTCTTTAAAAGTAGTTTTGCTCTCTCGTTATGTCAAACCTGAGTGAAAGTGGATTGAATACGTCAGGAACTTTTGATAGCTATTTCAGGACAGTGCCCTTTGGTAGCTTGTAGATTTTGTGGGGCATACTAGATGCTGGTCGTAATTTGGATTCCTGTTTGTGTCCTTTTCAGGATTGACAGATGTGCCCGGGGTGAGACGTCACTGTGAATTTGGAGCCTGTAACCCTCAGCTGGGCAACCTGGCAACAGGCAGAGAGCTACGAACCACCAGCACCTGTGGCATTAACTCCGCTGAGCTCTTCTGCTCTTATTCGGGGAGGGGGTGTGAGGAACCGCCTAAATGTGAGAAGTGTAGTGCGACTCATGGCCACCATCATTCCCACCCAGCCACTGCGATGATCGATTCCTCATTCCAGTACCCACACACCTGGTGGCAGTCGGCCCCAGGGAGGCACAGGGAGACCATCCAGCTGGATCTGGAGACCTACTTCTACTTCACCCACCTCATCATGATCTTTAAATCCCCTAGGCCCGCTGCCATGGTTCTGGAGCATTCTCAAGACTTTGGTTCCACCTGGAAACCCTACAAGTATTTTGCCACAAACTGTAGTGACACCTTTGGGCTGCCAGATGATCTGAACCAGACCGGGGCGATTTGCACTTCCAGATATTCCGATCCACTCCCTTGTACCCGAGGAGAGGTAATAATGTTACCCATATTTAGCAGAATGATACTGACTTAGACTGTAAACGGCCACTGGCCAAATTAGTGGCCCCTGACTCTTTGGTGGGACGTCCATTGGTTCCCTATTTAATATAGAAATAACTTGCATTTATATATCACCTTTCACATCCTCACGACATCCCAAAATGCTTCACGGTCAATGAAGTACTTCCGAAACATAGCAAGTGTTGTAATGTAAGGAAGTGTGGCACCTTATTTAGATAATGCAAGATCCCACAAACTGTAATGAGATAAATGACCACTTAAGTAGTTTTTTGATGGTGTTTGTTGAGGGATTAAAAACTGGCCAGAACTCCCCTGCTCTTCGAATAGTGCTGTGGAATCATTTACATCCACCCAAAAGGGCAGATGGGACCCCAGTTTAATGTCTCATCCGAAAGATGGCGCCTCCAACAGTGCAGCAGTTCCTCAGGACTCCACTGAGATTATGTGCTCAAGTTTGGAGTGAGACTTGAACCCCCGACCTACAAGTCTGAACCTAAATAATATCAGCTAAATATTCAAGTATTTCTGTGGTTCAGCCGGTAGCAAACTTCCCTCTGAATCACAAGGTTCTAGGTTCAAGTCCCACTCCAGGATTTGAGCATAAAAATCAATGGAGTGCTGCATTGTTGGAGGTGCTGTGTTTTGGAAGAAACTTTAAACTGAGGCCCCGGCTGCCCTCTTAGGGGGACATAAAAGATCCCATGGCATTATTTTGAAGAAGAGCAGGGGAGTTCTCCCTGGTGACTTGGCCAATATTTATCCCTCAATGAACAGCACAAAAAACCGATTATCTGGTCATTATCACATTGCTATTTGTGGGAGCTTGCTGTGCACAAAGTGGCTGACACATTTCCTGTATTAAACAGTGACCACACTTCAAAAATCCTTCATTGGCTGTAAAGTGCCTTGAGATGTCTGGCAGTCATAAAAAGTGTTATATCAATGCAAATCTTTCTTGTTTCCAACCAACGTGCAAAGTGCACCTGTTACAGTATATAAGTAGGTTCTCACTTAAATATTTGTACTTAAAAATACAAACAAAGAACAACAAAGAACAGTACAGCACAGGAACAGGCCATTCGTCCCTCCGAGGCTGCGCCGATCTTGATGCCTGTCTAAAATAAAACCTTCTGCACTTCCGGGGTCCGTATCCCTCTATTCCCATCCTATTCATGTATTTGTCAAGATGCCTCTTAAACGTCGCTATCGTACCTGCTTCCACCACCTCCCCCGGCAGCAAGTTCCTGGCACTCACCACCCTCTGTGTAAAGAACTTGCCTCCCACATCCCCTCTAAACTTTGCCCCTCGCACCTTAAACCTATGTCCCCGAGTAACTGACTCTTCCATCCTGGGAAAAAGCTTCTGACTATCCACTCTGTCCATGCCGCTCATAACTTTGTAAACCTCTATCATGTCGCCCCTCCACCTCCGTCGTTCCAGTGAAAACAATCCGAGTTTATCCAACCTCTCCTCATAGCTAATACCCTCCAGACTAGGCAACATCCTGGTAAACCTCTTCTGTACCCTCTCCAAAGCCTCCACGTCCTTCTGGTAGTGTGGCGACCAGAATTGCACGCAATATTCCAAGTGAGGCCTAACTAAGGTTCTGTACAGCTGCAGCATGACTTGTCAATTTTTATACTCAATCCCCCAACTGATGAAGGCAAGCATGCCGTATGTCTTCTTGACTACCTTATCTACCTGCGTTGCCACTTTCAGTGATCTGTGGATCTGTACGCCCAGATCTCTCTGCCTGTCAATACTCCTAAGGGTTCTGCCATTTACTGTATACTTCCCACCTGTATTAGACCTTCCAAAATGCATTATCTCACATTTGTCCGGATTAAACTCCATCTGCCATTTCTCCGGCCAAGTCTCCAACCGATCTATATCCTGCTGTATTCTCTGACACATCTTTGTCACTCCCTCAAAAAACTTGATCAAGTTAGTGACACACGACCTTCCCTTCACAAAACCATGCTGCCTCTCGCTAATAAGTCCATTTGTTTCCAAATGGAAGTAAATCCTGTCCCGAAGAATCCTCTCCAATAATTTCCAACCACTGACATAAGGCTCACCGGCCTGTAATTTCCTGGATTATCCTGGCTACCCTTCATAAACAAAGGAAAAACATTGGCTATTCTCCAGTCCTCTGGGACCTCACCTGGAGCCAATGAGGATACAAAGATTTCTGTCAAGGCCCCAGCAATTTCCTCCCTTGCCTCCCTCGGTATTCTGGGGTAGACCCATCAGGCCCTGGGGACTTATCTACCTTAATGTTTTTCAAGATGCCCAACACCTCCTCCTTTTTGATATCGACATGACCCAGTCTATCTACACTCCCTTCCCTAGACTCATCATCCACCAAGTCCTTCTCTTTGGTGAATACTGATGCAAAGTACACATTTAGTACCTTGCCCATTTCCTCTGGCTCCACGCATAGATTCCCTCCTCTGTCCTTGAGTGGGCCAACCCTTTCCCTGGCTACTCTCTTGCTCTTTATATATGTATAAAAAGCCTTGGGATTCTCCTTAATCCTGTTTGCCAATAACTTTTCTTGACCCCTTTTAGCCCTCCTGACTCCTTGCTTAAGTTCCTTCCTACTTTCTTTATATTCCTCAAGGGCTTCGTCTGTTCCCAGCCTTCTAGCCCATTGACACTTATAACTTCATTTTCCATATATACCAAGCAACATTATGTTAGGGCTGGCACATTTGTCAGCTGTGAGTTCATTTGACTAAATGTATGTGACTGGAGGTCATGCTAGGGGAAGACGGCAGACATCACTTAGGTTTAATTACAGATTGATAAAATCTTTGGGCCACTTTCACAATGTTTCTCACACTTCACAGCAGGATTGATGACCTTTTCATTGCTTCTCCCATCTCTGTGCCAATGTGCGTGCTGGAGAAATGTGAGAAATATTATTTAAGGCTGGCCAGTATATTTGATCGAATTAACGCTCCCTGAATTGAGCGGGAGGTGGACACCCAGTGGCTCATCATTTTAATTAGTGGGTAATTAAAGGAAAGTCAAAACATTAAGAAAAGTTTCTTTTTAACAGGGGAATATATACCCTTCAAGTCTTCAAGTTTCTTTGTAACAAACTTGATACTGATGGCCACTTCTGGTAGAGGATCCTGAACCACAATAACTAAACCAGAATGTGACCACAATCTTGCAAAGGATATTGAACATATTTGCCATATCTTGATCCTCTGCAATTGTCTCCCCAGTCTGACAACTGAGGGATGAAATTGTCCCTGTAGCAAAACTACATTCCCTGTAATAGAGAATCCACCCATTAACTTTAATAGATGGAAAATCATGAATTTTACCCCTAAATACTAGAGCATTTTGGTGGTCGTGATCAGTTAGATTTAACATAGTTATGGAAAAGGACAAAATAAGCCAGGAGTAAAAGTTCTCAGTTGGGGAAAGGCCAATTTTAAGCTGAGATATGATTTAGCAAAAGTGGACGGGAAACAGCTAGAAACACATAATAGAAGAATTGTAGAATGGTTCCTGTACAGAAGGAAGCTTCCCGACCTGTTGAGTCAGTGCTAGCTCTCTACAAGAACAACTTAGCTAGTCACACGTCCCCACCCTTTCCCTGTAGCCCGACAAATTCTCTCCCTTCAAGTGCTTATCCAATTTCCTTTCGAAAGCCGTGATTGAATCTGCCTCCATCACCCTTTCAAGCAGTGCATTCCAGATCGTAACTATCTACTGCATAGCTTCCTTGCTTTTGTACTCTATAGGCTGAAGACTGGCCCCTGGGTGGCAGACTGAGAGGTGGGGCTGGTAAAATAGATGCTCCTTGACACAGTCTCAAGCAGGCGAGAAGCTGATCTGCAAACTTAAAAGCCCTATTAAGGGCTGTTTTACGGAGTAGCCAGCATTTTGCCAAATACAGCGCGTCCCTCCTCCCCTGCCACCTGGGTGGGGGGGGCGGTCGTCAGCATAATGGAGGCAGCCTCCCTATGGCAGCCTGGGAGTGGGGTGGTGGGGGGCATCGGAGCTAGAGGCTGCATGGCCCAAAGAAGGAGCTGTGGGCAGGGAGAGAAGCCCCCATGGTCCCAACAATCTCCCCTACGACCCCTCGTCCCCTTGAACCTTTCATTTTTAGTTTACTTACCTGTTCGAGCTTCAGCTGAGGCTTCAGAGCTGCCAGTCTTTGATTGGACTGGCATCATGAGCCTGCCCTCTGTCCTTAATTGGGTCCTGAAGACCATGGTAAAATTCAGGCCTATGCCTCTATTTATAAAGCTCAAGATCCCATATGCCTTTTTAACCACTTTCTCAACCTGCCCTGCCGCCTTCAACAATTTGTGTACATATACTCCCAGGTCTCTCTGTTCCTGCACCCCCTTTAGTATTGTATCCTTTATTTTACATTGTATTTCTCATGCTTCCTATCAAAATGTGTCACTTTACACTCCTCTGCATTAAGTTTCATCTGCTATTTGAAGGTAAATCAATGTCAGAGCAGTGGGAGGCATTCAAGGAAGAGAAAGTGAGAATTCAGAACAAAAAAAATGGGTGGGTCTCCCAAATCTAGAAGCACTTGGATATCAAGCAGCACACAAGGTAGGATAAGGTGAAAAAAGGAAGCTTATGTCCAATCCCAAGAGCTCAATGCGACAGAAAGCCTAGAGGAGTATTGAAAGTGCAGGGGTGAAATTATAAAGGAAATTAGGAAAGCAAAAGAGGGCATGAAAAGATATTAGCATGTAAAATCAAGAAAATCCCAAAAATGTTTTATAAATAGATAAAGAACAAAAGGGTAACTTTTTTTTAAATTCATTCATGGGCTGTGAAGTTTGTTGATAAGGCCAGCTTTTATTGCCCATCCCTAATTGCCCTTGAGAAGGTGGTGGTGAGCTGCCTTCTTGAACCGCTGCAGTCCATTTGGTGTAGGTACACCCACAGTGCTGTTAGGAAAGGAGTGTCAGATTTTTAACCCAGCAACAGTGAAGGAACGGCGATATAGTTCCAAGTCAGGATGGTGTGTGACTTGGAGGGGAACTTGCAGGTGATGGTGTTCCCATGCACCTGCTGCCCTTGTCCTTCTAGGTGGTAGAGCTCGCGGGTTTGGAAGGTGCTGTCTAAGGAAACGTGGTAAGATTCTGCAGTGCATTTTGTAGATGGTACATACTGTTGCCACTGTGCGTCAGTGGTGAAGGGAGTAAATGTTTAAGGTGGTGGATGGGTGCCGATCAAGCACGCTGCTTTGTCCTGGATGGTGTCGGGCTTCTTGAGTGTTGTTGGAGCTGCACCCATCCAGGCAAGTCCACCCATCCACCCATCACATTTCCAACTTGAGCCTTGTAGATGGTGGACAGGCTTTGAGGAGTTAGGAGGTGAGTTACTCACCACAGAACTCCTAGTCTCTGACCTGCTCTTGTAGCCGCAGTATTTATATGGCTATTCCAGTTCAGTTTCTGGTTAATAGTAGCCCTAGGAGGTTGATAGTGGGGGATTCAGCGATGGTAATGCTGTTGAATGTCAAGGGGAGATGGTTAGAGTCTCTTTTGTTGGAGATGGTCATTGTCTGGTACTTCAGTGAACATCGCCACTTCTGATCTTATGATGGAGGGAAGGTCATTGATGAAGCAACTGAGGATGGTTGGGCTTCGGACACTACCCTGAGGAACTCCTGTAGTGATCTCCTAGGGTGAGATTTTTGGCCTCCAACACCCATAACCATCTTCCTTTGTGCCAAGTATGACTCCAACCAGTGGAGAGTTTTCCCAATTCCCATTGATTCCAGTTTTGCTAGGTCTCCTTGATGCCACACTCGGTCAAATGCTGTCTTGATGTCAAGGACAGTCATCTTTACCTCGGCTCTTTTGTCCATATTTGATTGAATAATAACTAAGGAAAGAGTAGGGCCTATCAGAGACCAAAAAGGTAAGCTGTGTATAGAGGTGGAAGACGTGAGCATGGTTCTTAATGAATACTTTGCATCTGTCTTCACAAACAAGGGGGGCAGTGCGGACATTGTAGTTAAGAAGAGGAGTGTGAAAAATTGGATGGGCTAAACAGAGAGGAAATATTAAGAGGTTTAGCATCCTTTAAAATAGATAAATCCCCAAGCCCAGATGAAATGTATCCCAGACTGTTAAGAGAAGCAAGGTGTTTTGATCAGGTGAGGAGGGGTCACAGTCGCCCTCTTGGCCTTCCTCTTATTTGACCACAACAGAGTTTATTCCTTTTTAAACAGTGGATGTGCTTACCACTTCAGTGAGTGTTTTACCTTTTACCTTTGTTGTGATCGATAAAGAACCAATTGGACAGGTTTTCTTGAGTTTAAGAAAGAGATGAGTTTGTTATATTTAACCCTCTATAACCAATCTAAAAAAAAAATTACACTACATATTCACGTACATGCTCAGATGAAAATCACACACACACAAATAGATCACAGAGTGAGGATGGGTAGATTTGAGGTTGGATTAAAGTCCGGAACAAATAAAAATTAATACACAGTCTGTGGGGTTGGTTGATTCTGTTGTCTTCTGGCTGAAGTTGTGTTCCTAAATTCTTTGGCTGGTAAATGTGCAGTTTGTCACTGGCCCACCTGGTTCAGGCTTTTCTTGTAGGCCGAATTATAAGTGGCTTCCTTCCCCTGGCGTTTTTGTTTTGGATCCAGCAACTAGGCTTCACACGAGGTCTTCTGGGGAGACAGAGAAGAGAGTGCACCTGGCTTCTGCACAGAATGAGTCACTGGCTTGTGTGCTTTGTCTATGGGAAAACTCCCAGTTTTCAGAGAGATGGACAGACGGTCATATGACTGTCTTAGTGTCTTGTCTGGAACCTTCTAATGAGATTCAAGTTTAGGAGTTTCAGTCCCTTAGGCCTCAGGATGTTAATGTTTACACCTGGAAGGGTTGGCCCTTTCAAGGTTAATGTGCCACGATGGCTTTGAATATCCTGCTAATGATCGCAGTCTCCTGTGGTTCACTCAATAGAGCAAGCCATTGTCTTGGTTACAGGCTCATTAGACATGTGTCTCCTCTTGAGGCCTTGGAATGCATAAAGTGTTCAGATACAAATTGCAATTGCCATCTTGGCTGCCAGCTTTGTTTAAAAAGTTAACTGTAGAATTCCAGCTCTTTTTCCTTAAAAGTTTTATGTAGGTTTCCAATCGATTAATTAAAAAATCCCCCTTTGGCACAGCAAATTTTTGTGACCAAGGAAAGAAATAGCAAAAGCTCTGACCATAATTTTCCAATCTTCTCTGGCTATCCATGTAGTGCCAGAGGACTGGAAGATGACTAACATTGGACCATTATTTAAAAAGGGAGAAAGGGATAGACTGAGTAATTACTGGCCGGTCAGCATAACCTCAGTACCATGCACCTACTGTCCTTGTCCTTCTAGGTGGTAAAGGTCGCAGGTTTGGAAGGTGCTGTCGAAGGAGGCTTGGCGAGTTGTTGCAGTACATCTTGTAGATGGTACACACTGCTGCCACTGTGCGTCGGTGGTGAAGGGAGTGAATGTTTCAGGCAGTGGATGAGGTGCCAGTCAAGTGGGATGCTTTGTCCTGGATGGTGTCGAGCTTTTTGAGTGTTATTAGAGCGGCACCCATCCAGGCAAGCGGAGAGTATTCCATCACACTCCGGACTTGTGTCTTGTGGACAGGTTTTGGGGAGTCAGGATATGAGTCATTCACCACAGACTACACGGTCTCTGACTTGCTTCTGTAGCCACAGTATTCGTGTAGCTGGTCCAGTTAAATTTCTGATCTATGATGACCCTCAAAATGCTGATGGTGGAGGTTTCAATGATGATAATGTCGTTGAATGTCAAGGGTAGGTGGCTAGATTCTCTCCTGTTGGAGATGGTCATTGCCTGACACTTGTGTGGCGCGAATATTACTTGCCACATCAACCCAAGCCTAGATATTGTCCAGGTATTGCTGCATGTGAGCATGGGCTGCTTCAGTATCTGAGGAGTTGCGAATGGTACTGAACACTGTGCAATCATCAGCGAACATCCCTACTTCTGACCTTATGATGGAGGGAACATCATTGATGAAGCAGCTGAAAATGGTTGGGTCTAGGACACACCCTGTGGAACTCCTGCAGTGATGTCCTGGGGCTGAGATGATTGACCTCCAACAACCACAACCATCATCAATGGCCTATCAAAACAGCCACACCTATTATGGTAGAGCATTCCATTCATATGAGCCCAGCATGAGATATCTGCTGATAATACTGAGCTACTGGTCTCAGACCAGAAGCTGGTTATGGGTTTGGGCCTGTTTGCACTGGCTGGAACTGCAACCTATGGAATCAGGAGGGAGCTCTGCAGATGTGTGATTACACATAATCACAGAGCTCCTCTTCCAGTAGTCCATAGTAGAGGTAGAGAGAGCACAGGTGACAGTAACTACACCATCAGAACATTTAAATGAACTCCAGGTAAAGTGTCCTGCAGACCTGAGGGCACTTTGTACCCCTGGTTTGTCATGGCTCTGCAGTTACTGACCATGCCATTTCAGTCCCAAGCAGTGTGAGATTACCTCCTTTTCCAGGAGGTCACTCTGCTTCTTCCTGGAGTTCTGTTGGCTCTGGACCTGGCTCTCGAGTTATACTGCAGTATGTCAGCTTGAAGCAGAAACCACTTTGGAACAAAGTCCCCGTGAATCAAATCACACCAGAATCAACTTTGGTCTTCAGCTCATTGAATTCAAGGATCTTCCATTCATCCTTTATTTTTATGGCCCTTAGTTATAAAATTACATGGAATGTACAGCAGAGAAACAGGCCATTCGGTCCAACTGGTCCATGCCAGTGTTTATGCTCCACACATGCGTTTTCCCACTGTCAGCACATCCTTCTATTCATTTCCCCTTCGTGTGTTTATCTAGCTTCTGCTTAAATGTATCTACGGTGCTTCTGGTAGTGAGCTCTATATTCTCACCACTCTCTGGGTAAAGAAGTTTCTCTTGAATTCCTTCTTCAATTTATAAATGACTATCTTCTATTTCTGGCCCCTAATTTGGACTCCACTACAGTGAAAACATCATCTCCACTTCTACGCTATTAAATCCTTACATATCAGGTCACCCCTCAGCTTTCTCTTTTCGAGAGGAAAGAGCCCCAGTGTTTATGACTGAAAAATGACCTTTATCAATTGAGATGCAGAGTTTGTATGTGTCCTTGAATTGTTCAGCTTGTTGCTCAAATCATTAGAAGAAGCTGAAAGTTGGAGCAAAAATAACACAATCAACTCCCCAACAAAGGGATTTGTGTTATGAAGTGAAATTCTTGGAGCTCTGAGCTGTTGCAACCTATCTTTGAACACATTGAATAATGATGAGGTACCCGAGAGTTAATGACTGCATCTGGGAGAGTGCAAACTTACTCCCCACTTAAACAGTTTCTCTGAGTTCACCAGAGACTTAACAATGGAGGCAAAATCTATGATTTAGTTCTCTTAAATTCCCACTGGTAACAGTTGAGTAAAGAATAATATACATGACTAAGAAAGTAGCATTGTGAGTCAAATATAACCACATTTAACATACAAATATACAAACATACGAATTAGGAGAAGGAGGAGGCCACTCAGCCCCTCGAGCCTGCTCTGCCATTCAATAAGTTCATAACTGATCAAATTGTAACCTTGACTCCACGTTCCCGCCTATCCCCGATAATCATTCACCCCCCTGCTTTATCAAGAATCCAACGACCTCTGCTTTAAAAGTATTTAAAGACTCTGCTTCCACTGCCTTTTGAGGAAGAGAGTTCCATAGACATTCAACCCTCAGAGAAAAACTTTCTCCTCATCTCTGTCTTAAATGGGCGACCCCATATTTTTAAATAGTGACTCCTAGTTCTAGATTCTCCCACAAGGGGAAACATCCTTTTCACATCCACCCTGTCAAGACCCCTCAGAATCTTATATGTTTCAATCAAATTGCCTCTTACTCTTCTAAACTCCAGCGGATACGAGCCTAGCCTGTCCAATCTTTCCTCATAAGACAACCCACCCATTCCAGCTATTAGTCCAGTAAACCTTCTCTGAACTGCTTCCAACGCATTTACCTCCTTCCTTAAATAAGGAGACCAATACTATACACAGTACTCCAGGTGTGGTCTCACCAATGCCCTGTATAGCTGAAACATAATCTCCCTACTTTTGTAATCAATTCCCTTCGCAATAAATGATAACATTCTATTAGCTTTCCTAATTGGATTGGAAAACGTTACTGAAAGGGACGACGGTGGAAAGGCAATGGCAAACATTCAAAGAGCGCATGGATGAACTGCAACAATTGTTTATTCCTGTCTGGCGCAAAAGTAAAACGGGAAAGATAGCCCAACCATGGCTTACAAGGGAAATTAGAGATAGCATTAGATCCAAGGAAGAGGCATACAAATTAGCCAGAAAAAACAACAGACCTAGGATTGGGAGCAGTTTAGAATTCAGCAAAGGAGGACCAAGGGATTGATTAAGAAGGGGAAAATAGAGTATGAGAGCAAGCTTGCGGGGAACATAAAAACTGACTGTAAAAGTTTCTATAGGTATATGAAGAGAAAAAGATTAGTGAAGACAAATGTAGGTCCCTTACAGTCAGAAACAGGGGAAATTATTATGGGGAACAAAGAAATGGCTGACCAATTAAATGCATACTTTGGTTCTGTCTTCACAAAGGAGGACACAAATATCATATCAGAAATGTTGGGGAACACAGGGTTTAGTGAGAGAGAAGAACGGAAAGAAATCAGTATTACTAGAGAAATGATGTTGGGGAAATTGATGGGATTGAAGGCTGATAAATCCCCAGGGCCTGATGGTCTGCATCCCAGAGTACTTAAAGAAGTGACCCTAGAAATAATGGATGCATTGGTGGTCATCTTCCAAGATTCTATAGGCTCTGGAACTGTTCCTACAGATTGGAGGGTAGCTAATGTAACCACACTATTTAAAAAGGGAGGTAGAGAGAAAGCAGGGAATTATAGACCAGTCAGCCTGACGTCGGTAGTGGGGAAAATTCTAAAGTCCATTATCAAAGATTTTATAGCAGAGCACTTGGAGAACAGTGGTAGAATCGGGCAGAGTCAGCAAGGATTTATGAAACGGAAATCATGCTTGACAAATCTACTAGAATTCTTCGAGGATGTAACTAGTAGAGTTGATGAGGGGGAGCCAGTGGATGTGGTTTATTTGGACTTTCAAAAGGCTTTCGACAAAGTCCCACAAGAGATTAGCGTGTAAAATTAAAGCGCATGGGATTGGGGGTAGTGTATTGCGATGGATAGAAAATTGGTTGGCATACAGGAAACAAAGAGTAAGAATAAATGGGTCTTTTTCCGAAAGGCAGGCAGTGACTAGTGGGGTAACGCAAGGATTGGTGCTAGGACCCCAGCTATTCGCAATATATATTAATGATTTATATGAGTGAACTAAATGTAATATCTCCAAATTTGCAGATGACACAAAGCTGTGTGGGAGGGTGAGTTGTGAGGAGGATGCAGAGAGGCTTCAGGGTGATTTGGACAAGTTGAGTGAGTGGGCTAATGATTGGCAGATGCAGTATAATGTGGATAAATGTGAGGTTATCCACTTTGGTAGCAAAAACAGGAAGGCAGATTATTATCTGAACGGCTATAAACTGAGAGAGGGGAATATGCAACGAGACCTGGGTGTTCTCATACACCAGTCGCTGAAGGTAAGCATGCAAGTCCAAAAGGCGGTAAAAACGGCAAATGGTATGTTGGCCTTCATAGCGAGAGGATTCGAGTACAGGAGCAGGAATGTCTTGCTGCAATTATACTGGGCCTTGGTGAGGCCACACCTGGAATATTGTGTGCAGTTTTGGTCTCCTTATCTGAGGAAGGATGTTCTTGCTATAGAGGGAGTGCAGCGAAGGTTTACCAGACTGATTCCTGGGATGGCGGGACTGACGTTTGAGGAGAGACTGAGTCGGTTAGGATTATATTCGCTGGAGTTCAGAAGACTGAGGGGGGATCTCATCGAAACCTATAAAATTGTAACAGGACTTGACACGGTAGACGCAGGAAGGATGTTCCCGATGGTGGGGGAGTCCAGAACCAGGGGTCATAGTCTAAGGGTAGGGGTTAAACCATTCAGGACTGAGATGAGGAGAAATTTCTTCACCCAGAGATTGGTGAATCTGTGGAATTCACTACTGCAGAAAGCAGTTGAGGCCAAAACATTGTATGTTTTCAAGAAGGAGTTAGATATAGCTGTTGGGTTTAAAGGGATCAAAGGATATGGGGGGAAAGTGGGAACAGGTTACTGAGTTGGATGATCAGCCATGATCATAATGAATGGTGGAGTAGGCTCGTTGGGGAGAATGGCCCACTCCTGCTCCTATTTTCTATGTTTCTAATTACTTGCTGTACCTGCATACTAATCTTTTGTGATTCATGCACCAGGACACCCAGATTCCTCTGCATCTCTGAGCTCTGCAATCTCTTGCCACTTAGATAATATGCTTTTTTATTTTTCCAGCCAAAATGAACAATTTCACATTTTCCCACATTATACCCCGTCTGCCAGATCTTTGCCCACTCACTTAACCTATCTGTATCCCTTTTTAGCCTCCTTATGCCCTCTTCACAACTTACTTTCTTACCTATCTTTGTGTTGTCAGCAAATTTAACAACCATACCTTCAGTCCCTTCATCCAAGTCATTTGTATAAATTGTAAAATGTTGAGGCCCCAGCACTGATCCCGGTGGCACAACACTCGTTACATCATATCAACCAGAAAATGACCCATTTATGCCTACTCTCTGTTTCCTGTTAGCTAACCAATCTTCTATCCATGCCAACATGTTACCCCCTACACCATGAGCTTTTATTTTCTGCAATAACATTTTTGATGTGGCACCTTTTCATATGCCTTCTGGAAATCTAAGTATAGTACATCCACCAGTTCCCCTTTATCCACAGCACATGTTACTTCTTCAAAGAAAATTTAAAAAAAATAAAAAATAAAATTAAAAATAAAAATACAACATAAAAAAGAACTCCAATAAATTGGTTCAACATGATTTCCCTTTCACAAAACCACGTTGACTCGGCCTGATTACCTTGAATTTTTCTTAGTGCCCTGCTATAACATCTTTAATAATAGCTTCTAACATTTTCCCTATGATAGATGTTAAGCTAACTGGCCTGTAATTTCCTGCTTTCTGTCTCCCTCCTTTATTTGAATAAAGGAGTTACATTGGCTATTTTCCAATCGAATGGAACCTTCCCCGAATCTCGGGAATTTTCCAAAATTCCCTAAAAATATTAGAACATTCCACACGTGGTTGTCTACTCATCTCTTTCCCTCCTTCCGAAGACCTTTAGGCCTCTATCACATTACGCCACGCATGCTGCAACCTCCCACAGGCTGGTCCTTAACTGGGGTGGACAGGAGAGGAATGGAACGGGACCCAGAAACATGGTACCCATCTCCACCAGCTTTTATTCATTTAGAGATATAGCACTGAAACAGGCCCTTCGGCCCACCGAGTCTGTTCCGACCAAGAACCACCCATTTATACTAACTCTACAGTAATCCCATATTCCCTACCACCTACCTATACTAGGGGCAATTTACAATGGCCAATTTACCTATCAACCTGCAAGTCTTTGGCTGTGGGAGGAAACCAGAGCACCCAGTGGAAACCCACGCGGTCACAGGGAGAACTTGCAAACTCCGCACAGGCAGTACCCAGAATTGAACCCGGGTCCCTGGAGCTGTGAGGCTGCGGTGCTAAGCACTGCACCACTAGTGGCATCCTGGGAATGGGCTGTCACCAGTGGTCCCAGTAGGGCAATCCAGATTGAGGTGACAGGATGGGGTGGTGGGGCAGAGGGAGCAGCAGTAATCCATATCTCCCCAACATTTCTACCTGTCCAGCCACAATTCCACCCTGAATATCCAGCATATCATGTCAGTTGTTACTTTTTTCTCTAAGGTTGGCAATAAACCCAGACTGATATGTGAATAAAGGGTTTCTACTGATCTTGCATCAAACATATGGCAGCGGAAGAGAGAGAATAAAGGATTTGATCAGGTAGATAGAGAAAAACTATTTCCTCTGGTGGGGGTGGGAGTCCAGAACAATTAGCATAATCTTAAAATTAGAGCTAGGCCGTTCATAGAGTCATAGAGTTATACAGCAGAGAAACAGGCCCTTCGGCCCATTGTGTGTGTGCCAGCCATCAAGCTCCTAACTATTCTAATTCCATTTTCCAGCACTTGGCCCATAGCCTTGTATGCTATGGTGTTTCAAGTGCTCATCTGAATACTTCTTAGATGTTGTGAGGGTTCCTGCCTCTATCACCCCTTCAGGCAGTGTGTTCAGATTCCAACCACCCTCTTGGTGAAATTTTTTTTACTCAAATCCCCTCTAAACCTCCTGCCTCTTAACTTAAATCTATGCCCCCTGGTTATTGACACCTCCGCTAAGGGAAAAAGCTTCTTCCTATCAATGCCCCTCATAATTTTGTATACCTCAATCAGGTCCCCCCTCAGCCTTCTCTGCTCTAAGGAAAACAACCCTAGCCTTTTCAGTCTCTCTTCATAGCTGAAATGCTCCAACCCAGGCAACATCCTGGTGAATCTCCTCTGCACCCTCTCCAGTGCAATCATATCCTTCCTATAGTGTGGTGCCCAGAACTGTACACAGTACTCCAGCTGTGGCCTAACTAGCATTTTATACAACTCCATCATAACCTCCCTGCTCTTGTATTCTGTGCCTTGGCTAATAAAAGCAAGTATCCCATATGCCTTCTTAGCCACCTTATCTACCTGTGCTGCTGCCTTCAGTGATCTATGGACAAGTACACCAAGGTCCCTCTGTACTTCCTAGGGTCCTACCATCCATTGTGTTAGTTCTCCCAAAATGCATCACCTCCCACTTCTATTTATTTATTTTTAGAGATACAGCACTTTGGCCCACCGAGTCTGTGCTGACCAACAACCACCCATTTATGCTAATCCTACATTAATCCCATATTCCCTACCACATCCCCACCATTCCCCTACCACCTACCTACACTAGGGGCAATTTACAATGGCCAATTTACCGATCAACCTGAAAGTCTTTGGCTGTGGGAGGAAACCGGAGCACCCGCGGAAACCCACGCAGTCACAGGGAGAACTTGCAAACTCCACACAGGCAGTACCCAGAACTGAACCCGGGTCACTGGAGCTGTGTGGCTGCAGTGCTAAGCACTGCACCACTGTTTTCTCAGGATTAAATTCCATTTGCCACTGCTCCGCCCACCTTACCAGCCCATCTATATCGTCCTATAATCCAAGGCTTTCCTCCTCACTATTTATTTACCACACCACCAATTTTCGTGTCATCTGCAAACTTACTTATCATACCTCCTATATTCACGTCTAAATCATTAATGTACACTACAAACAGCAAGGGTCCCAGCACCGATCCCTGTGGTACACCACTGGTCACAGGCTTCCACTCGCAAAAACAACCCTCGACCATTACCCTCTGCCTCCTGCCACCAAGCCAATTTTGGATCCAATTTGCCAAATTGCCCTGGGTCCCATGGGCTCTGACTTTCTTAACCGACTTATCAAAAGGGATGACATCAGGATGCACTTCTTCACACAAGGAGTAGTGGAAATCTAGAACTCCCTCCCCAAAAAGCTGTTCAGACTGGGGGTCAGTTGAAAATAACAAAACTGATTGATAGACTTTTGTTAGGCAAGGATATAAAAGGTTACAGAACTAAGGCAGGTAAATGGAATTAAGATACAGTTGTACTACGATGTAACTGGATTGTAGAACAGGTTTGAGGAGGCTGAATCACCTCCTTCTCATTCTATGTTCCTAAGAACCCCTTAAGGAAACTTCAAAAAAGAAGCCTACCAGCAAGGAAGGCAGGTTCATTGAGGTAGGTTCTGATACATGAGTTCGAGAAAACTATGAATGTGGTCCCAATTCTGTAATTGGAGGGGGGAAGATTTATGAATGGGGAGGAATATCATAAAATTATAGAATAGTGCACTATGGAAGGCCATTCAGTGCATCAGGTCTGTGCTCACTCTTTCAAAGAGCAATCCAGTTACTCCCACTCCTCGGTCTTTCCCCATATTCCAGCAATTTTTTTCTTCTCTTATTTATCCCATTTTCTTTTGAAAGCTATTATTGAATCTGCCTCCACCACACTCTCAGGCAGTGCATTCCAGATCCTAACCACTCACTGCGTTAAAAAAAAATTTTCTTCACGTCACCTCGGGTTCTTTTGCCAATCACCTAAAATTATTGGCCTCTGGTTATTGAGTCTTCACCCATTGGAAACAGTTTCACTTTATTTCAACAACCTAAATCCTTTCTGATTTTAAACACCTCTATCAGATCTCCTCTTAGCTTTCTCTGCTATTAGGAGAACATCCCAGCTTTTCCAATCTATCCACATAACTGTAATCCCTCATCCCTGGAACCATTCTAGTAAATCTCTTCTGCATTCTTTCCAAAGCATTCACATCCTTCCTAAAGTGTGGTGCCCAGAAATGGACACAATACTGCAGCTGGGTCTGAACTGGTATTTTATATAGGTTTAGCATAACTTCCTGGCCTTTTTATTCTATGCCTCTATTTATAAAGTCCAGGATTCCATTTGCTTTATTAACTGCTTTGTTAACTTGTCCTGACATCTTCAAAGATCTGTACATAAACAACCCCAGGTCTCTGTTCTTACATTCCCTTTAACATTGTACCATATAGCTGTGAATGGGAAGCAGAAGTATCTGTGAATGGGGGGTAGAAGAGTATTGTGAATGGGGGAATATTTGTGAATGGGTGGGAGGGTATCTGTGGATGTGATACCAATAAAATAAAGTAGTGGTGTATTACTGTACTTGGATTAGAAAGTTTCAGCCTTTGAATACAACATGTGCGATGGTTCCAGTGAAGAGTCCCTACACATGCTAATCCTGTAATGTTAGGCTGTTCCGTGCAATAATTCTGTCATCGTAAAAACAAATCAATCTTCAGCTTTTCGTAAGTCGCACGGAAGATTCTGAAGCTGGGTGAAATTATCAGTCATTAGTTTGCACGCATCCCTGAGATGCACCACACGTGGTAATTCCACTTGAAAGATCAACTGCAAATTTGCACACACTTCAAAGCATGAAACTGCTTCAGGGCGTGGGTCATTGAGGTACTGAAGAATTTGAAAAGAATTCTGAAACATGTTACCTCACGCACTGTACACAGGGGTGATTACACTCTATATATTTGCACTGTTTCTGACAAAATTGAAAAATACTTGGCATTTCTCACACTCAATGACGCACTGCCTTGTTGCTGTGGAGACGGGGCTTCATAATAAGCTGCTCAGTTGTAAATTGATTCCTCTCGGGATGGCTGACAGGTGCAGGGTACCCGAGTCGTCTGCTAGAGAAAAGGATCCTGTGATTTTCCCCCACCCGGCCAAGCCACCCTCCCAGTCCAGGCCCATTACCTGGTGGGGCCTTGAGGCTGAAAGAAAGGTAGGACCCCGGAGTACAGTGGTGGGCCTGAGAGGTCTCAGGGCCCTATAGCTATATAACACAGAGGTACTCTCTCCTCCTCACCCTCCAGTTCGCGCACACTCTCCTTCCCCCCTTTCACCGATTCCTGCTTTCCCCCCCCCATTCCACTGTTGCCCCCACCATCATGAGTAGTGGTGGGTTATCTGACTGGATGAGGCATCACACCTGAGCCCAAACCTGGCTATCCAGCAGCCACATTTTCCAACAGGAATTCCTGGTTGGCGATCAGCCACGTGACTCAACCTGATTCTCCTCTGCTTGGTCCAGGGATACTGAGGCAAATGAATAGAAACACAGGAACAGGAGTAGGTCATTTGGCTTCTGGAGCTTATTTCGTCACTCAGTTAGATCATGACCGATCTGCATCTGAACTCCATTTACCTACCTTAGCTCCATGTCCCTTGATACCCTTACCTAACCCTAACCAAAATCATTCTTGAAAGCTACAGGGTGACGCCCAGCCTCAACAGCTTTTTGAGGGGGACAGTTCCAGATTTCCACTACCCTTTGTGTGAAGAAGTGCTTCCTGACATCACCCCATCAGCCTAGCTTTAATTTTAAGATTATGGAACCTTGTTCTGGACTCCCCCGCCCCCCACCCCCCCAAAGAGGAAATAGTTTCTCTCTGTCTAGTCTAGAATATAAATCAAGTTTATGCACCTTGACCTCATAATTTAACCCTTCTAGCCCCGGTATCATTGTGGTGAATCTACGCTGCACTCCCTCCAAGACCAATATCTCTATCCTGAGGTGCAGTGTCTAGAACTGAAGGCAGTTACTCCAGATGGGGTGTGACTAAGGTTCTGCACAGCAGTAATATCACAATAGTAATATCCCAGAGGAACCTCCGACGTGGTCTTTGTGTCCCAACAAATCCAAGAAACGATGTCAAGAACAGCACCAGGAACATTTCATTCATCAAGCTGACCAAAGCATTTGACTCAGTAAATCGCAAGGCTCTGGATTTTGCTCCAAAGATTTGGATGTCCAATAAACTTCTTCACAATCCTGCAACTGTCTTGAGTGGGAGATCTGAAACAGATGTCTTCAAAATCCGGACCAGGGTCAAGTAAGGCTGTGTGATAGCCCCCATACTATTAACAATCTGCCTGCCAGTGGCTATTCACCTTGTGAAAGATCAGCTGCCCTCTGGTGTGAGTATTAAATACCACCTAAATGGAAAACTCGTTAACCTCAGTCACCTCTGTGCCAAACCTAACCTGACCACCAAAGACATACATGATCTACAGTTTGCGGATGACTGCAGTGTTGTTGCCCACTCTGCACCAGTTTTGCAAGCCACTCTCGATTTCTTCAACTCTGCATACAAAAGACTTGGCCTGTCCTTGAATGTTGCCGAAACAAAACTCATATCAACACACATGTGGGTCAGCCAAATATTCCACCTCCCATATATGTTGAAGGAGAGACTTTGGAATATGTTGAGCACTTCCCATACCTTGTAGCCATCTCTCTCAAAAGGCCATCATTGACGAGCAGATCCAACACTGGATCAACTGCAAGAGCTCCGCCTTCTGCAAACTGCAGCATGAGTGTTTGATAACAAAGACATCTGCAAGTCGAGGTATATAGAGCAGTTGTTGTCACCACGCTCCTGTACTGCTGTGCAACCTGGACTGTGCATCAGCGACACGTGAGTGCTGGAGAAATTCCATGAGCAATGCCTCCACTGCATCGTCCAGATTTAATGGGAGGACCATTGAACAAGCACCAGTATCCTTCTTGAAGCCAGCTCCACAAGCAGTGAAAACTCCTGCAAAACCAACTTTGATGGACTGGAAACTGTGTCCAGATGGCTGAAAACCGTCTCCCCAGCCAGATCCTATTTTCTCAACTCTCAAAAGGCCAGCGTTCCAGGGGAGGACAAGGAAAACACTTCAAAGGTTCTTTGAAGCACAGCAGCAATGACATTGATGACTTGGAGGAGCTTACTACCAATCGTTCAAAATGGCGACAGCTTGTCCATCAAGCTGCATCACGCTTCGAGTCCAAACGCCTTAATGATGAGGCAGGGTGGCGGCAGAGAAGGAAAGAAAAGGAAGCAAATCCTGCATTCTGGATCACACTACGTCGGGGGACATCCTGCCCCATGTGCCCAAAGATCTACGGGTCGGGAATCGGTCTGTTCAGTCACCTGAAGACCCATGGCAGAAACCTGTGACCTTGAGTAGACATCATCCTTGAATCGAGGGACAGCCAACAACAAATATCACAAAATATAGCAGCCGTTGAAATGCACTTATATAGCACCTTTTGCAACCTCAGGACATCCCAAAATCCTTTACAGCAAATTCAGTAGTTGTGAAGCGCAGTCATTATTGTGATGTAGGAAACGCAGCAGCCAATTTGCACACAGGACGTTTCCACCGACAGCAATGTGATAGTAACCAGATAATCTGTTTTAAGTGTTAATTGCAGGATAAACATTTGCCAGGCCACAAGAGAGAACCCCTCCCCCACAGCCCACACCCTCACCATCCCCAGCTCCTCTGCAAATAGTGTCAAGGGATATCTTACTCCCTTAATGCACTGGAGTGTCTGCCTGAAATATAGACTCAAATCTGGCGTGTCGGACTTGTACTGAGAGGAGGCAGTGCTGCCACTGAGCTATGGTTGATGTCTGTACATGTCCCTTTTGATGTTCAGCCGTTACACTTTGTTTGAAGAAACCTGCTCTCGGAGCAGCCTAACTAGTAAACAACTTTCACAAACTGCAACTCGGTAAACAGGAAATGTTTTAAGTCACAAGAATTTCATTCGTATCTGCAAATCTGTCAGCCAGGTTTTTCTTTTACTTCTTAAATTCACTGACTGGACTTTGGCATGAATATATATGGGATTGTAGACTCTTACAGCACAGGAAGAGGCCATTTGGCCCATCATGCCTGTGCTATCTGTTTGTAAAAGCTATCCTGTCAGTCCCTCTCCCCTGCTCTTTCCCAATAGCTCTGCAAATTTTTCTTTTCCAGCATTTATCCGAATCCTTTTTGAAAGTTACCATTGAATCTGTTTCCGCCGCCCTTTCCGGAAGTGCATTCCAGATCATAACTCATCTCCCGTTTGGTTTTTTAACAATTATCTTAAATCTATGTCCTCTGATTACTGGCCCTCCTGTCAGTTTCTCCTATATACACTGATCAAAACCCTTCATAATTTCAAGCACTTCTGTCAAATTCCCTCTTTAGCCGTTTCTGCTCCAAAGAGAACAATCCAGTCTCTCCACATAATTGAAGATGGTTGTCACTGGCACTATTCCAGTAAATATCCTCTGCACCCTCTCCAAGGTCTTGACGTCCTTTCTAAGGTGTGGAGCACAATATTAAATTGTACACAATACTCTGAAAACATGCCAGGTCCAGTCAAGTTTGTACAGTGTTCACACAACACAGATACAGATGGGTACAGACTTACCAGGCCTGGGTTGCACTGCACACCAGAAGGTGTGCTAAAGGGGGACCGAAATGAAAAAGTCCTATACTGGCTCCTTCTCCCCTCCAACCCCAATACTTGCACTTATCAATCTGCCAGGGTCAAGACCCCGTCCAGTCTTCAACGGAAATGGGGTAAGAGGATGGGGGATAAATGGACCCATTCAGTCCCCATTAAAGTGCTGCATTACTGTTCTTATTTTTATATTTCTATTAGAAATTCCAATGTCCACATTTATAATGGTACTGCCAATGTAAATGTCACACTGTATTTACACCCTCCTGCCAATGGTGGCGCAGGTTTCCATAATGAATGTAAACATCAAAATATGTCATGGCAAGTTGTCAAAACTTGCATATAAGATTTTGAATATATTATAGATATTGATATTATGATCTCTATAGTGATCTAATATTCTGACACACTCAGTGATACCTGATGTCTAAGTTAAAATCTTGTTGCTTTCATTATTTAAGCAGCAATTGAACAGCTTGAGCAAGTCCTACACTTAACAGGATGATTAAAGAATAAGTACAGGAATTACAAGCCTATAAGCGAACTGAAGGATTCACCTCATAGTCAAGTCTTGATGCAAAGCTTCAAAGCTAACTGGCATTGGATTACTGCCATAACTTACTCTCAGATCTTTGCCAGCAGTTGTGCTCAGCCCACATCATTTTCTCCTCTTTTTCCCTCCTGCTCCGCTGTGGGTTCTGTGCCAGTGGCATTGGTCATCCTTTGATAACTCATCCACGTTGGCCATTCACCATGTGTGGCTCTGGGCAGAGCTTATTGAGTATCCAGACACCCTGTCCTTTGTAACAGGGGTCGATGGATAGTGAGCGAGAAGCAGGAGCCCTCGACTGATCTCTTTTTCTCAAGTGCTGAGGTTGAATGTAACAGATCAACTAATTCAGAATGGAATCTTTTTCATAAACATTCTTGGGATATGGGCATTGCTGGCAAGGCTGGTATTTATTGCGCATCCTTATTTTCTCTTGAGAAGGTGGTGGTGAGCTGCCTTCTTGCACCACTGCAGTCCATGTGAGGTAGGTACACCCACAGTGCTGTTAGGAAGGGAGTTCCAGTATTTTCACCCAGCGACAGTGAAGAAGCAGTGATATGTCCAAGTCAGGATGGTGTGTGACTTGGGGAACTTGGAGGTGAGGTTGTTCCAATGCACCTAAACCCTTGTCCTTCTAAGGTGGTGGAGGTCTCTGGTTTGGAAGGTGCTGCCAAAGAAACTTTAGCAAGTTCTGAGTTAAAATCCCACCACGTAGGCAGTACATACCGGAGCCACCGTACGTGGTAGATAATTTAGGCCACACAGATGAGTTTCCGATCAAGCAAACTGCTTGTTCTGGGATGGTGTCGAGCTTCTTGATGTTGCAGCTTCACCGATCCAGGCAAGTGGAAAGTATTCAATCACACTACTAACTTCAGCCCTCCTGCTCTGTGTGACTCAGTATCACATACAGATTGTCAATGGCAGCAGGGAAATCTAAGAGACATTTTGCATTACATCTCTCTCTCTCTCGCTCTCTCGCAGACAGATTGTCTAATATATTTTGAATTTACTGTTAGTAATTGTATTTATTGCCTAACTCTCATTTTACTTTAAAATGTTCTGATAAGCTGCTCTGTGTATTGAATGTCAAAAATAAAATGCATCTCAGCAAAATATCAGGTGCAATCAAAACTGAAAGTCATACCATCTGGATACCCGAGGAAGCTGAGATTAGAGTTTTTATAAATATAGGGAATCATTACATAATTGTTATGAAAACAGCTGGGGGAAATGTTTCCACAAAAGTCAGTGTGACGCCTTCTGCATCTTAGCACACACAAAACAGATGTGATTGATTGAACGCACCATGTGACTTCTTACTGGGAATGCATTGATCCTGTATGTGAATCCTTAGTCTGGTGATTAAAATGTGCATCTATAATTCTCTTCCTCATTTTCAAATCCCTCCATGGCCTCACTCCTCCCTATCTCTGTAACACCCCTACAATCCTCCCAGAACTCTGCCTTCTTCCAATCCTGGTCTTTTCTGCATCACCCACTCTCTTTTTAGATTAGAGATACAGCACTGAAACAGGCCCTTCGGCCCACCGAGTCTGTGCCGAACATCAACCACCCATTTATATTAATCCTACACTAATCCCATATTCCTACCAAACATCCCCACCTGTCCCTATATTTCCCTACCACCTACCTATACTAGTGACAATTTATAATGGCCAATTTACCTATCAACCTGCAAGTCTTTTGGCTTGTGGGAGGAAACCGGAGCACCCGGAGAAAACCCACGCAGACACAGGGAGAACTTGCAAACTCCACACAGGCAGTACCCGGAATCGAACCCGGGTCCCTGGAGCTGTGAGGCTGCGGTGCTAACCACTGCGCCACTGTGCCGCTCTTTTCCCCACCACTGGTCACCAGACCTTCAACTGTTTAGGACCTAAACTCTGGAATTCCCTCCACAAACCTCTCCACACCTTTCTCTCTCTCTCCAACTTTAAGGCCCTCCTTAATAGGTACTTCTTTGACCAAGCTTTTGGTCACCTGTCCTATTATCATCTTCCCTGGCTCTGTGTCAAATGTGTCTAATTATACTCCTGTGAAACATCTTGGTCATTTTCTTCCCTTGTAGATACTATATAAATTCAAGTTGTGTTGCTAGAAAGTGCCATTAATGTAGAAACCATCCCATAGGACTTCAGAGCAGAAACAGATGCCAGGCAGTGCCAGGTGATTTTAGAACAGTGATCGAAAGCATCATTGGAGAGATGGGTTCTGAGAAGGGTTATAAAGGCAGGATGGGAGGTAACAAGACAAAGGGCACTTGGGTGGGAACTCCTGTGTATGGGGCCAAGGCAGCTGAAGGTTGTACCACTGAAATTGGAGCAGGGTTGGGGGGACAAGGGATTTAGAGGGGCCCAGATTTAGAGGGCATTAGGACATGAAAGAAGGGAGTTCATAGATAGGATTAGGACAAGATAGAGAGGGATTTGTAAATCAGGACAAGAATTTGATACATTGGGGTATGAGGAACTAATGAAAGTCAATGAGGATGGGAAGGAAGGATATTGGGACAGGGTGTGGGCAGTGGAGTTTGATTGTGTAGGGTGGGTCTCAGGCCCAGTGAGGATGGAGCTGGAGAAGTTGGATTGGGAGGTAACCAAAGTAGCCATTGGGCAAGGGTGGGAATGAGGCAGGATGGGGGTGAGTGATGCTGCAGAAAGGGAAGCTAATGCCCTTAGATAGATTGTGGGTTCATAGCTCAAATGAAGGATTCAAGTTCAAGTGTGCACAGTCATATATTGGTGATGTTACTAGACTCGTAATCCAGGTGCCTCACCACCATCTCCTCAAGGGCAATTGAGAATGGCCAATAAATGCTGGCTTTGCCAGTGACACACATCCCATGACCAAACAAAAAGAAACTTGAATTCAGATCCCACCATGATAGTTTGAGACTTTGATTTCACTTTCGTAAATCTTGAAGTAAAAAGCTGGTTTCAGTAGACATGACAATGAAGCTCTTGGATTGTTATGGAATATTAAAAATAGGAATAGGCCATTCAGCCTCTAAAACCTGCTCCGCCATTCAATTAAGCTAAACTTCTGACAACCCACTCCTCTCTGATGTATTGAAGCAATGCTACACTGTACTGAGGGTGTACTGTACTTTCTGCCAGGGTCTCTGCCCTTCCTCAGCTGATTGCTGGGAGTCATTGAGAGATGCAATGGCTGAATCACTCCCCACTTGTATTTACTCCCTCTAGAGAAGAGACTCGCCTTCATTCAATGGCTCCCTTCAACAACCGATCGAGACCTTTTGTTCAAATTCCTCATGGCCTTGCCCCTCCCTATCTCTGTCACTTCCTCCAGCCCTGCAACTCTCAGATCTCTGCTTTCCTCTAATTCTGGCCTCTTGAGCATCCTCAGCTTCCTTCACTCAACAATGGGTGGCCATGCCTTCAGCTGCCTGGGCCCTAAGCTCTCAGCTTCTCTCCCGAAACCTCTCGACCTCTCGCTCCTCCTTTAAGATATTTTAAAATTTTATCTGATTACACAGCTGAGAAGAACCTTGGGTCATTTTCCGATGTTAAAGGTGCTAAATAAATGCAAGTTGTTGTTAAACTCAATGTCTGGGGACTGCAAGAGGTCGCCTGGTCTTAAATTCTTTGTAATGCTTCTGCTTCATTCTAACTTTAACACCCAATAATCTGACCTTTGACCGACAGGCTGTTGGGTGCTTGTATTCTGTTAAAAAGGGAGCCTGATTTCAGTCCCTGTTGTCTTACTTTTCTTGTGCTTCTTTTAAACAGGTTATATTCCGTGTTCTGTCTCTACCACACTCTGTAGAAGACCCGTACAGCGTTCAAGCTCAGGAGCTGCTGAAAGTCACAAACATCCGTGTGCGCCTGCTTAAACGCCAACTGTGCCCCTGCCCAGGCCGAGCAGTTGGCCTCAAACCCCAGCGATTTGCACACTATGGAATCTATGACTTCATCGCGATGGGGAGCTGCTTGTGTAATGGCCATGCTGAGCAGTGTGAGCCAGCCGAGGGGTTCAGGCCAGTGTGGGGCAGGCCTCTGACTGTGGTATGTATGTTCACTATTACTCTGCAGAGAGTCTGTACCCAGCAGGGGATAGGCTCGGGATAGGAGATGTGTTGTCATTAACACAATAATTTCTTGTGGGCTTTGATTTCCACCCCACCCACAAACTCACACTAAATCCCTTTATTCATCGTGCTGCTGCAGGTTTAAAGAAAAAATCTTACATTTTCATCTAGCATGGCTCACATCCTCAGGACATCCCGAAGTACTTTACTGCAAATGAGTTACTTTTACATGGAATTTCAATGTATTTACAGCACAGAACCAGCTCAATAGGTTCATGCTGGTGTTTATGCTTCACATGTGCCTCCTCCCACTTTACTTCCTCTAATCCCATCAATATATCCTTCTACTCCTTTCTGCCTCGTGTCCTGATCCAACTTCCCTTTAAATGCATCTACGCTATTAACATCAATCACTCTGTGCGGTGGCAAGTTTCTTATCACTGCCTGGGGAAAGATATTTCTTTTGAATTTCCTATTGCATGTATTAGTGCTTATCTTCTATTTATGGACCCTAGTTCTGGTCTCCCTAACATCTTCTCTATGCCTGCCTTCATATTTTTAAAGACAGGTCACCTCCTCAGATGTTTTTCTGGAGAAAAGAGCCCAGCCTGTCCAGTCTTTCCTGATCGGTATAACCTCTCAGTTCCAGTATCAGCCTTGTAAACTAATTGTTGTAACATCGGCAGATCCCACAGAGAGGGAAATGAATGACCTGATATTCAGTTTGGTTGTGTTAGTTGAGGGAGGAATATTGACAAGCATCCTGTTCATAAAGGGCGGCACAGTGGTTAGCACCGCAGCCTCACAGCTCCAGGGACCCGGGTTCGATTCTGGGTACTGCCTGTGTGGAGTTTGCAAGTTCTCCCTGTGTCTGCGTGGGTTTTCTCCGGGTGCTCCGGTTTCCTCCCACAAGCCAAAAGACTTGCAGGTTGATAGGTAAATTGGCCATTATAAATTGTCACTAGTATAGGTAGGTGGTAGGGAAATATAGGGACAGGTGAGGATGTTTGGTAGGAATATGGGATTAGTGTAGGATTAGTATAAATGGGTGGTTGATGTTCGGCACAGACTCGGTGGGCCGAAGGGCCTGTTTCAGTCTGTATCTCTAATCTAATCTAATCTAATCTATACATGGTACTGATAGTACCATGGGACCTTTATCAGCCTCAGTTTAATACTTGCTGTGAAAGACAGCATCTGCGGTAGTGCAGCAGTCCCTCAGCACATCACTGGGAATGTTAGCATAGATTATGGCAAGAATTATACTCCCACACGCTAACATGGAAATCTGGTCTGCTGTATGTACAAGTAAATACCCATACTGAGAAAAACCAGGCCTCTTTCACTACACGTCAATGCCCGAAGGCTTTCAAGAACAAAGAACAAAGAAAATTACAGCACAGGAACAGGCCCTTCGGCCCTCCAAGCCTGCGCCGATCCAGATCCTCTATCTAAACATGTCGCCTAGTAAAAAAATCTCCAGCTTGCAGAAAATAATAATTCAAGTCTCACATTTCAGTCATGTTTTTGGTTCATTTGTCAACTGATTCTCTTCTGAAAATCCTGCCTCACCCCCACTCCTACATCACTCCCACTCCATCCCACCCCCACCTCATCTCTACCCCATCTAACCCCCACCTCATCCCCATCCCATCGCATCCCCACCTCATTCATAACCCAACTTCATCCCCAACCCCACATCATCCACATCCCCACTCCCATCTGATCCCTATTCCCCACCACCCCCCCATCCCACCTCACCCACTGGTCCAACAAAAATGTCACCTCAGAACACCTCAGCACAGCTCATCATTGGATCATGGCTCGACCAATAGGAAATGTGCCAGGACGAGTGGAACATCTGCACCTTGCTGAGAATTGGGCGGCACAGTGGTTAGCACCGCAGCCTCACAGCTCCAGCGACCTGGGTTCAATTCTGGGTACTGCCTGCGTGGAGTTTGCAAGTTCTCCCTGTGTCTGCGTGGGTTTCCTCCGGGTGCTCCGGTTTCCTCCCACATGCCAAAGACTTGCAGGTTGATAGGTAAATTGGCCATTATAAATTGCCCCTAGTATAGGTAGGTGGTAGGGAAATATAGGGGACAGGTGGGGATGTGGTAGGAATATGGAATTAGTGTAGGATTAGTATAAATGGGTGGTTGATGGTCGGCACAGACTCGGTGGGCCGAAGGGCCTGTTTCAGTGCTGTATCTCTAAACTAAACTAAACTAAATTGAAAATGTAACTGTGAGGGGAAATTCCCCACCTGCAGGTCCGGTGCCATCAGCAAAGAGCTCTGCCTTATACTGGCTGTCAAACGGAAACTGTTCAACATTCTGCCCTGTCTGATATGAGGAGTAAAGGGCTCAAGGAACAGGAGCTCTAGTCTTCAAGGGAATGACATACGGAAGAACTGCCTTATTTACTTTTCTACAGGATGGTGCAACTATCACTGAAAAGAAAAGAGTTTCCTTTATTCAGCATCTCCTGTCTCTCAATAACAGTCTCAAAGTGCTTAACGGGTGATGAATTACTTTGAAGGGAAATGGATTTCATTATGTGGGCAAATGTGGAAGCCATTGAGTGTACAGATTCCATAAACTGCAGCAAGATAATTGATCAGTTAGAACAATGGTGGTGGTGTTGATTGAGGGGGGAATGTTGGCCAGGACACTGGAAGAACTCCCTACTTATCTTCAAGTAGTGAAGCAAGATCATTAATGTTCATCTGAACCAGCTGATCAAACAGCTGAATTTACCATTGCGGCCAATAATGGAGCACATCCTCAGGACCGCACGGGATGCCAGCTTAGATTACATTCTGAAGAACACCACAAAGTGAAACAAGTTGACACAGGATGAGCCCAACCTAAGTTGTCAAGCAACAGCGTTTAACATCAAGCACACATTATATACATATAACTAACTGGTACTATCTTCAAAACCGACAATGAGAGGCTTCAGCGATACCTTTCAATTAAATCGAGGATCAGTATTTAAATATGTTCAGAACTTCATGGCATTGCGGTAGTTTACTGTATTTTCACTTGTTGGATCAGCATTCAGAAACAAAAAGAAAGGCTTGCATTTCTATAGCACCTTCCATCATCTCAGAACCTGCGAAAGTGCTCTACAGCCAATGAAGTGCTTATGTCACTGTTGTAATGTAGGAAGCACAGCAGCCAATTTGCACACAGCAAGCTCCCACAAACAGCAGTGAGATAAATGATCAGATAATTTGTTTTTGCAATGCTGATTGAGGAATAAATATTGGCCAGGACACTGGGGAGTACTCTCCTGCTCTTCTTTGAGTAGTGCCATGAGACCTTTTACATCCAGGGCTGACGGGGCCTCAGTGGCACCTCCAACAATGCAGCACTCCCTCAGCATATGCTCAAGTCTTGTAAATGGTGCTTGAAACTGTGACCTTCTGCCTCAGAGGCAAGAGAGTGAGCACTGAGCTACAGCTGGCATTCATGCTCAGACCTATCGGATGGAAATTTCTTCCCTTTCCCATATGTAAGAATCTTGGCTAAAATGATCTTGGGTCATCTTAACCCAGTACATGTCACAGCGCACACTAAGAGCCGCCCATAACTCAACACGTTGGCATTAAATTGTAACTTCATCTCACACAGTTGGCAAGTGTTGGACGTACTAGTCATACTGATACAATGGGGATACAATGTTCTGATCAGCTAACAGATGAGGGCAGTGCATTTGATGTTGTGTATATGGACTTTACAAAGTCTTTGATAAAGTAACATGTACTAGGCTTGTCAGCAAAATTGTAGCCCTTGAGTTAAAAGCAGGAAGGATACAAAATTTTCTAAGGGATAAAATGGCTGTTTTTTTGGACTGGAGGGAAGTTCCCCAAGGTTTGGACAAGGACCACGGCTGTTTTTGATGTACATTAATGATTCGGATTTGAGGGTACAGAGAACAATTTTGAAATTTGTAGATGACACAAAACTTGGAAGGGTAGTAAACAGTGAGGAAGATAGTAATAGACTACAAGAGGAGATAGATAAGCTGGTGGAATGGACAAACCGGTGGCAAATAGCTAAATAGTACAATTGTAAAGGGGGTGCAAGAACAGAGAGAGCTGGGAATGTTTGTCCACAAATCTTCGAAAGCTGCAGGAGAAGTTAACAAAGTAGTCAATTAAGCATATGGGATTCTTGCCTTTATAAATAGAGTACAAAAACCAGGAAGTTATGCTAAACCTATATAAAACATTAGTTTGACCCCAGATGGCGTATTGTCTCCAATTCTGGGCACCACACTTTAGAAAAGACATGAAGGCTTTGGAAAGGGTACAGGAGAGGTTTACTGGAAATGTTCCAGGGATGAGGGATTACAGTAATGTGGATAAAGTAATTGGATAAAGAACTGAATTCAGCATCACAAAGTGAGTGGTTACAATCCAGAATGCTCTGTGTGAGAGTGTGGTGGAGGCAGATTCAATCCTTGTTTTCAAGAGGGAACTGGATAAGCGCCTGAAGAGAAAAATACTGTAGGGCTACGGGCAAAGGGCAGGGCGTTGGACCAGCTAATTTGTGGCTAGCACTGACTCGATTGGTCAAATGGCCTCCATCTTTGCTGATGCCATTTTATGATTCCATGATGTTATGATAGACTGGAGAAGCTTAGAGCAGAGAAGAGGAAATTTGATAGAGGTACTTAAAATCATGAACTGTCTGGATAGAGTAAATGAAGAGAAACTGTTTCCAATGGCTGTAGGGTCAATAAGCAGAGGGCACAGATTTAAGGTGATTGGCAAAAGAACCAGAGGTGGCATGAGGAAACCCTTTTATATGCAACAAGTGGTTAGTACTTCAGTAAAGTGGAGAGACAGGAGAAGCTGTTGTTAGCTGTTGAAGTGTTCAAAATCATGAAGGGCTTTTATGGTTGTAATTGTTGGAGGTCAATCATCTCATTCCCAGGACATCGCTGCAGGAGATCCTTAGGGAACTGTCCTAGGCCCAGCCATCTTCAGCTGCTTCATCAATGACCTTCCCTCCATCATAAGGTCAGATGTGGGGATGTTCGCTGATGATTGCACAATATTCAGTATGATTCGCGACTCCTCAGATACGGAAGCAGTCCGTGCCCACATGCAGCAAGACCTGGACAACATTCAGGTTTGGGCTGATAAGTGGCAAGCGACATTCATGCCATACAAGTGCCAGGCAATGACCATCTCCAGTAAGAGAGAATCTAACCATCTCCCCTTGACATTCAATGGCATTACTATTGCTGAATCCCCCACTATCAACATCCTAGGGGGAGTGGGGAGGGGGGGGGGGTTACCTTTTTTGTCAATATTCTTTCATGGAATCTGGGCGTTGCTGGCAATGCCAACATTTGTTGCCGATTTCTAATTGCACTTGATAACTGAGTGTCTTGCTAGGCCATTTCAGAGGGCAGTTAAGACCCATTGCTGTGGGTCTGGACTCACATGTTAGCCAGACCAGGTAAGGACAGCAGATTTCCTTCATTAAAGGACATTAGTGAAGCAGATGGGTTTTTACAACAATCGACAACAGTTTAATTACTGAGACTAGCTTTCAATTCCAAATTTTTATTTAATTGAATTTAAATTCCACCAACTGCTGTGGTGGGACTTGAACTTATGGCATCAGGGCATTAGCCTGGGCCTCTGGATTACTAGTCTAGTGACATTAACACTACGCCATCATCTGTCCATTGACCAGAAGCTTAACTGAACCAGCCATATCAATACAGTGGTAAAAAGAGCAGGTCAGTAACTCATCTCCTGACTCCCCAAAGCCTGTCCACTGTTTACAAGGCACAAGTCAGGAGTGTGATGGAATACTCTCCACTTGCCTGGATGGGTACAGCACCAACAACACTCATGAAGCTCGACACCATCCAAGACAAAGCAGCCTGCTTGATCAACACCCCATCCACCACCTTCAACTGTCACTCCCTCCACTACCGGCGCACAGTGCCAGCAGTGTGTACCATCTACAAGATGCACTGCAGCAATGCACCAAGGCTCCTGAGACAGCACCTTCCAAACCTGCGACCTCTACCAACTAGAAGGACAAGGGCAGCAAATGCACGGGAACATCACCACCTGCAAGTTCCCCTCCAAGTCACACACCATCCTGACTTGGAACTATATCGCCGTTCCTTCACTGTCACTGGGTCAAAATACTGGAACTCCCTTCCTAACAGCACTGTGGGTGTACCTACCTCACATGGACTGCAGTGGTTCAAGAAAGCGCCTCACCACCACCTTCTCCAGGGCAATTCGAGATTATCATAATGGAGGCATGGGACCTGGCCAATCACGTGACGGGGCGGGATTCAGGATGCAAAATACAGTGTCAGATGACTCCAGAGCAGGTATTGACACCATATTTAAAGGGCTGCCAGCCCTGCATTCACTCCTGCCTGGATTAAAAACTGCCTTCCTGAGTGCCCTCTACTGCCCCACGAGCCCTTCTGCTGCCTCTGCTGCCCCAGGACCCCTTCTGCTGCCTGATAGGCAAGGAGCAGAACACGGGCCTGCAACAACCATGGCTGAAGGAAGACACTGGGTGGCCCCACGGTTTAGTGACCGTGATTCTTCTCCAGGTTGCAAAGCAAAGGTGGGAGGTCCTCTTCCCCAGTGATGGCAAGGTCACAGGTGACCTTCTTTCACAGCTCACCCCCCTTAACTCCCCTGAGAGCTGACAGGAGGATGAGCTATATAGGAAACCCCAGTAGGGACCAGGGCTGTCACTAGAAGAACTGTCATGTTGATCTCTTTGTGAAGTATGACTATCTCCCTCTTTCCACTGGCAGGACAAGAGGGCCCACAACAGGAGGGAGACAGCACAGACTGACATCCAGCCTCTGTCCACAGTTGAGGAGGAGGCACTGGAGCTAGCAGGGATCCAGGGCGGATGTTCAATAGTGGATGGTGAGTCTGGAGTCTCCGTGGAAGAGGGTGAGGATTATCTTCCATCGACATACGGATCACTTCTGGAGACCCACATTACACATGGTTGGCATGTAGAGATCTGCTAATCCTAACTTCCACATTTTTGTGTTTTCTCATGCAGATCACCATCTGCGGGAGACTCCAGTAGAAGGGGGACCTAATTCCACCTCTGAGGAGGATCCGGAGTCAGAGGATGCACTGTCACATGACTCTCCTGCACCATCCACCAGCGCAGATACTTTCACCTCAGTGGGTTTATGCTCAGCTTTAGAATCAGGGTCACAAGCTGTTGAGAGCACCATACACACATGCCCGAGCAGCTGGCTGAGGCTGAGACAGCCGAGGCCTCTGACAGTCAGAGGACTGTGGGTGGCCTGGCCCATGCTGAGCCCCAGGCTGATGGCGAGCCTCTGGTGTTGACAGCACAGGGCATGCTGGAGTTTTAGAGAGAGGTAAGACAATATCTGGCGGAGATGCCAGAGGTCATACGCAGTCATGAGTGGATGATGGAGGAGTCTATCCATGCCATGACTGCTTCAATGTCTCAGGCATGTGAGCCTATGGCTTTCTTCATCGTGAGTTTGGCGACCCTCATGGAGAGCCAGATCGCACAGATCCATGCAGACCTGCACACCATTACCTTGTTCATGAGCTCAACGCAGCAGTGGCAAGGTGAGAGAAGGAACAGGAGACTGGAGTCGTCTCCCACTCTTCAACCTTTTCTGGTCAGCAAGGACGTTCCAGTGAGTCTTCAAAGGGAGGAGGAGAGGAGGCTGACCTCCACAGCTGGGGGCTCCCCTCAGGGCTCTCTGACTGTGCACACCAGCTCTTCAGCGCGTCCGCCAGTGAGCCCAGCTCTAGTAGCAGCACAGTCCTGTACCTGTGCAGGAAAACCTCAGGCAGCTGGGGCCCTCCAGGCCTCACGCAGCCAGAGGACACCCACCAAAGTCATCCCAGGCCAAGGGGCAGCCTGATCAGCAGCCTGCCTCCAGCCCAGCAACTAGCACAGGGGTCACACCTCATAGAAGCACTTGAAAATGTATAAAGAATACCACCCACAGACACTTGCAATTTCATGGATGTTTGACATTTGTTTTCTCATAAAGTTGAATATTCTATCATGCCTTAATTGTGAGCTGCTGACTTCACCCTTAATGGCTGTCAGTGTAGGCAGAGCCCTCTGCACTGAATGCTGCTGGAGGGCACAGAGCATGAAGAAGGGAGTTTGGTAAGCTTACAGTTTTAAACAGCGATATACAAGCTCTCTGAGAGTAGTTGTAGCTAGTTAATTAGGTAGCTCCTTCAACTGATTTCTGAGCTCTAGCAGAGCTCTAGCAAAGTTGACACATCATTGTTTTCAGAGAGTATAAATTCGGGGGACTCTCAGTGCTGTTTGTCTGCACTGAATGCTGCTGGAGGGTACAGAGTGTGAAGAAAGTTGGGTAAGTGAGGAGTTCAGTAAGGAAGGAACCTATAAATTAATTAAGAGAAAATAAATATAATTAAATTAACACAATAATGATGGCAGGACAGGTGATGTGTCATGGCTGCAGTATGTGGGAGCTCCTGGATGCCATGCCAATCCATGGCAACCACGTCAGTAGTGTCTGCGGCTTGAGGAGCTTTGGCTCAGAGTCATTGAGCCGGAGGCTGAGCTGCAGACATTGCGATGCATCGGGGAGAGGAAAGTTATCTGGACACTTTGTTCCAGAAGACCCTTAGGATAGGGTCATCTGTTTTGGTCAGTGATCAGGGACAGGAGGGTGTGACTGCGAGTCAGGCAGGTAACGGGATCAAGAAGGTGGGAGTGGAGGAGCCTCAGCCCTTGTAATTGAGCAACAAGTTCAAGGTTCTTGCAGCTTGTATGGACAAGAGCAAGGGCTGTAGTGTGGATGAACAGACTAACCATGGAACCATGGTACAGGAAGCCGTTCAAGTGGGGGGAGCAAAAAGTAAAGTAGTGGTAGTAGGGGACAGTATAGTGAGGGGGATTGATACTGTCCTCTGCAGCAAAGAGTGAGAATCCAGAAGGCTGTGTTGCCTGCCCAGCGCCAGGGTTCGGGACATCTGCTCAGGGCCAGGGAGAAACTTGCAGTGGGACAGGGAGGATCCAGTCGTCATGGTCCACGTAGGTATGAACAACATAGGCAGGACAAGGAAAGAGGTTCTGCATTGTCAGTATGAGGAACTAGGCACCAAATTAAGAAGCAGAATCTCAAAGGTAATAATCTCTGGACTATTACCTGAATCACATACAAATTGGAGTAGGGCAAATAAGATTAGAGAAATGGGTATGGTCGAAGTGGGTTCCGGTTTGTGGGGCACTGGCACCAGTAATGGGGAAAGTGGGAGCTGTACTGTTGGGATGGTCTACACCTGAACTGTGCCGGGATTGGTGTTCTAGCAAGTTGCATAACTAGAAGTGGAGAGGGTTTTAAACTAAATAGTGGGGGGCAAGGGATCAAATTTGGGAAGATGTGGTAAATCAAAGCATAGAGACAAGGCAAGAGAGAAAGGTATTAATATGGGAAAAGATAAACAGACCATGGCAGGAAGGGACAGTGATTACAAAGCTAAGAGTAAATCGGCTGGAGGTTACAAAAATTATAAAAGGTCAAAACTAAAGGCTCTGTATCTGAATGCATATAGCACTCGAAACAAAACAGATGAACTGATAGCGCAAATAGAAACAAATAAGTACGATCTGATAGCCATTACAGAGACATGGCTGCAGGACAACATAGATTGGGACCTGAATATTGAAAGGTACATGAAATTTAAGAAGGACAGGAAGCTAGGAGAAGGTGGAGGGGTAGCTCTATTAATTAATAATGGTATTAGCACAATAGAGAGGGATGACCTAAGTTCAGGAAACCAGGATGTAGAAGTAGTTTGGGTCAAGATGAGAAATGACAAAGGCAAGAAGTCACTTGTGGGAGTGGTGTACAGG
Source organism: Heterodontus francisci (assembly GCF_036365525.1). Taxonomy (NCBI): domain Eukaryota; kingdom Metazoa; phylum Chordata; class Chondrichthyes; order Heterodontiformes; family Heterodontidae; genus Heterodontus; species Heterodontus francisci. The sequence continues at coordinate 9,618,312 of NC_090397.1, forward strand.
CCCCCTAACAGTAACCACATGGTAGGATGGGGTATGAAGGAAGAAATAATGGGTGCTTGTCAGAAAGGTAAGGCGATAATCATGGGGAATTTTAATCTACATATCGGAAAAATCAGATGGGCAAAGGTAGCCTAGATGAGGATTTCATAGAATGTTTTCGGGATCGTTTCTTAGGACAGCATGTTCTGGAGCCAACCAGAGAGCAGGCTACACTAGACCTGGTATTGTGCAATGAGATAGGATTAATTAATGACCTCATAGTGAAGACACCCCTCGGCAGCAGTGATCATAAATACGATTGAATTTTACTTTCAGTTTGAGTTAGAGAAGAGTGGGCCTAAGACTAGTATTCTAAACTTAATAAGGGCAATTATGAGGGCATGAAACAGAGCGAGCAAAAGTTAGCTGGCAAATTAGGTTAAGGGATAGGTCAATAGAGATGCAGTGGCAGACATTTAAGGGGATATTTCAGAATACACAGAATAAATACATTCCAACGAGAAAGAAAAATTCCAAGGGGAGGACCCGCCATCCATGGTTAACTAAAACAATTAAAGATGGTATCAAGCTTAAAGAAAAAGCTTATAATTGTGCAAAGATGGGTGGCAGGTCAGAAGATTAGACAGAATATAAGAAGCAGCAAAGAATGACTAAAAGATTAATAAGGAGGGAAAAATTAGAGTACGAGAGAAAACTGGCAAGAAATATAAAGACAGATAGTAAGAGTTTCTATAGATACTTAAAAAAAAAAGAGTTAACAAACTGACCGTTGGCCCTATAGAAAGTGAGTCTGAGGAATTAATGAGGGAAAATAAGGAGATGGCAGATGAATTGAACAGGTATTTTGCATCAGTTTTCACCATAGAGAATACAAGTAACATCCCAGAAATAGCTGTAAATCAGGAAATGGAAGGGAGGGAGGAACTCAAGAAAATTACAATCACCAGGGAAGTGGTACAGAGAAAATTGTTGGAGCTGCGGGTTGACAAGTCCCCGGGTCCTGATGGACTTCATCCTAGGGTCTTAAAAGAAGTGGCTAGAGAGATAGTTGATGCATTGGTTTTGAATTTCCAAACTTCCCTTGATTCAGGGAAGGTTCCATTAGATTGGCAAATAGCCAATGTAACTCCTTTAATCAAAAAGGGAGGCAGACAGAAAGCAGGAAACTTAACATCTGACTTAGGGAAAATGTTAGAAGCTATTATTAAAGATGTTATAGCAGGGAACTTAGAAAAATTCAAGGTAATCAGGCACAGTGAACATGGTTTTGTGAAAGGGAAATCATGTTTAACCAATTTATTGGAGTTCTTTGAGAAAGTAACATGTGCTATGAGTAAAGGGGAATAAAGGATGTACTATACTTGGATTTCCAGAAGGCATTTGATAAACTGCCACATCAAAGGTTATTGCAGAAAGTTCATGGTGTAGGGGGTAACACATTGGCATTGATAGAAGATTGGTTAGCTAACAGGCATAAATGGGTCATTTTCTGCTCGGCAAGCTGTATTGAGTAGTGTGCTACAGGGATCAGTGCTGGGGCTTCAACCTTTTACAATTTATATAAATGACTTGGATGAAGGGATCTAAGGCATAGAAGGAGGCCATTTGGCCCATCGAGTTCATGCCGGCTCATGAGTCAGTCCCACTCCCCTGCTTGATCCATGTAGCCCTGCAAGTTTATTTCCTTCGAGCGCCCACCCAAATTCCCTTTGAAATCATTGATTGTTTCCGCCTTCACCACCCTCATGGGCAGCGAGTTCCAGGTCATTACCACTCGATGCGTAAAAACATTCTTGCTCATGTTCCCCCTGCATCTCTTCCCCAAAACTTTCAATCTGTGTCCCCTAGTCCTTGTACCATCAGTTAATGGGAACAGTGTTTCCTTGTCTAACTTACCTAAACCTGTCATAATCTTGTACACCTCTATCAAATCTCCCCTCAATCTCCTTTGCTCCAGGGAGAACGACCCCAGCTTTCCCAGCCTAACCTTGTGACTAAAATCCCCCATCCCTGGAACCATTCTGGTAAATCTCCTCTACACCCTCTCAAGGACCCTCGCATCTTTCTTAAAGTGTGATGACCAGAACTGGACGAAATACTCTAGTTGGGGTTTAACCAGAGCTTTATAAAGGTTCAGCATAGCTTCCCTGCTTTTGTACACAATGCCTCAATTTATGAAGTCCAAGATCCCATATGCTGTGCTAACCACTCTCTCAATTTATCCTGCCACCTTCAAAGATTGATGCACATGCATCCCCAGGTTCCTCTGTTCCTGCGCACTCTTTAAAACTGTGACAATAATTCTATATTGCCTCACCCTATTCCTTCTGCCAAAATGCATCATCTCACACTTGTCAGTATCAAATTCCATCCGCCACCTGTTTCCCATTCTGCTAACCTATCTGTGTCCTGTTGCAGGTGGTTCATATCATCCTCACTGTTTGCTACTCCTCCAAGTTTAGTATCAACGGTAAATTTTGAAATTCTATTCTGTATTCCAAGATCCATGTCATTTATATATAGCAACAAAAAAAAAAGCAGTGGTCCCAGCACTGACCCTTGGGGAAACACCACTATCTACCATTCTCCAGGTCTGTAAAACAACCATTTCCCACGATTCGCTGTTTTCTGTCCTTCAGCCAATTATTTATCCAATTTATCCTATTCCATGAGTCTCAATTTTGTTAACCAGCCTTTTATGTGGCACTTTATCAAACGCTTTCTTAAAATCCATATGGGCAACATCCACCGCATTCCCTTCACCAACCTTCTCTGTTATTTCATCAAAAAATTCAATTAGATTAGTCAGGCATGATCTGCCTTTTACAAATCTGTGCTGACTCTCCTTAATTAACTCAAACCTCTCCAAGTGCCTGTTGATTTTTACCCTGATTATTCTTTCTAAAATCTTACCCACCACTGATGTTAAACTAACAGGCCTGGAGTTGCCAGTACCGTCCTTACGCCCTTTCCCGAATAAAAGTGTCACAGTTGCCATACTCCAATCCTCTGGCACCTCCCCCCTATCTAGGGAAGATTTGAAGATTACGACATACCCACCCCCCTGCTATCTCTACCCCCACTTCCTTTAGGAATCTGTGATGGAAGCCATCTGGACCAGGTGACTTATCAACTGTAAGCGTAGCCAGCCTCTCCAGTACCTCCCCCCTCTCAATTTTTACCCTATCCATTGCCTCTACTCTCTCTGCTTTTATTGATATTTGGTCAGATTCCTCTTCCTTAGTAAATGCCGACACAAAGTACTCATTAAGTATTCTAGCCCTGCCCTGTGCCTCTAAGCACTCCACCTCTTACTACTCACTTACTATTTATATGCTGGTCGAAAATTTTTGGGTTCCCTTTTATGTTAACTGCCATTCTATTCACATATTCTCTCTTTGCCAGTCTTATTTTCCTCTTCACTTCCCCTCTCAACTTATTGTATTTGGCCTGGTTCTCACTTGAAGAATTCACCTGACATGCATCATACACCCTTTTTTTTGTTTCATCATAATCTCCATCTCCCTCATCATCCAAAGTTCCCCTACCTTCTGCTCTTGTTGGAATGTACCAAGCCTGTACCTGAAGCATCTCTTCCTTAATGATCACCCACTTTTCCGTTAATATCTCATTATGTGGTTCGGTGTCCAATTTTGTTTTATAACGCCTTGGGACAGTTTACTACATTAAATATAAGTTGTTGTGTAATCACAAATGAGTGCAAATTGCAATTCTATACACCCAAAACTACATGGCTGTTGCCTTAACTAGTCCTGGTTTAAAATAAACCAATCAGCGATACATTGAAAAGAGAGCATGTGGAAATGGTCACGTCTTCTAGGTGGAGGTGGTAGCGGAGCTGATCTAGGACTCAGATCCATGTAGTCGGGCAATGAGGACAACAGCTTGATCGAGAGTGTTTTTTGTTGTCAGTCTCGCCCCTTGTTCCTACCAGAGTCTCAGCTTGAATTTACCAAATGCGGAGCTTGCCCTGCTAATCCAACAAGTGGCATAGTCATTCATTGTGCCATTTCACGAGGGACTGCAACTGAGGGAGCAGAATTTGTCCATAAACTTTGTGTGCATCATTGATCAGAGCCACAGGGGGTGTGACTGGGTCCTTCATTGGCTGTAAAGCACTTTTCAATGTCCTGAGGTCCAACCAATGAGGTACTTCTAAAGTGTAGTCACTATTGTAGGAAACATGGCAGCCAATTTGTGCACAGCATGATCCCACAAACAGCATGTGACCATGAACAATTAATCAGTTTTTGTTGATGTTGGTCGAGGGATAAACATTGACCAGAACACTGGGAAGAATCCCTGCTCTCTGAATAAAGCAGTAGGGTACAGGTCTCTGTACAAATGGGCCTATTGTGAGCATTGAACTAAAGCCTGGCTCGGGTATAAAATTAAAATCCGACCACAGCCAACCCGGGCCCGAGTCCTTCTATATTTTTTCATGCCCCATCTGACCCAAAAATATCAAACAACTTATTAGTACAGAAAAAAAAATCGTGTCAAAACGTAGATTAAAAAGAAAACAATACAAAACAAAACCCGACCACAGCAAACCAGAACCCGACCCGAGCCTGAATGCTGGACACAATATAGACCCGAACCGAACCCGAACCTGACACGTAGTCGGTTTTGGTTGGGTTCGGGTCGGGTAGCCAGGCTTTACATTGAACTGTGTTCCAGACTGACTCTGAGTAACTGTGGAAAGAATATATCATGGTAATCAGGGAAAGCTGGGAGACAGCAGTAAGCATATATTATGCTCTTTAATAGCATTTAAAATTAGGTGGATACATTTACCCAGTAAGCTGTAAGGTATTTAATCGGCTTATAAGGATTAGCCTTACTTCTCTAATATGTAAGGGATGAGATTTTGTGTTTATAACAAGGTCTCTGTTTAAGTGTCGTTTAAAAGAGGTTGGGAGCCGTTTAGAATAAACACAATTATACTTTGGAAATGCAGAGGTAAAAAAATGACATCATGAAATGGTGAGATTAACTTTTTACCTCCAGTCATTACCTGAGCAGCAAATCAAAGGTAATTTTATCTGAGTAAAATGGAAACATGCAGTTAGGGCAATTGTTCATGAAGTGGCAGTGATAGAGTGGTGGGTTAGTGATACCTGTTCCACACTACGAAAGGAGTGTGTTCCCTTCCACTCTAGTTGGGTCCTGATTTGTGCCTTGCAGATAAGAAGTGGCCTTAGGAGGTCGTGAGCAAAGGTTCCCAGAGGAGGGAAATCACCCCAGACTGTATTCACCCCCACCCCCAACCCTGTAACAGTCAGTTGCTTAGCAACGTCTGTAGTGGTCTGAGAGCAGATTACAAGGAAACATCTTTTGTCACTGATGAATGAAAGAGTACATTGTGTGTGGGAATATAGGGACAGGGAATTTTTGGAATTATTTGCTATCTAGAGAAGTGCGGAGCTTGTAACTGAAACACTGAGCAAGCCTAATAGGCAGTGATTGAGAGGTTGTGAGCCCACTGAGAGACAGAATTGAATAAAAGGATTAAACTAGGTCTAGGCCAGAATACCAACAATCCACTCCTGAATCAAGTGGCTGCTCCTTTCCCTGAGTCTCTCTGCTGCTGCCTGGGACTCTTTAATTATTGATTAAATCTCATCAGGCAGTTGATGGGCACTGGAGTTATACTAACGGCAGTGTGAATGAGGAAGCACAGTCTGCCGATTGTGTGTTAGCTCCAGGCTATTGAAGGAACCCACTGCACGTGCTCTGCAGAGGGATATCACACAGAAAAACACATGGGAGGTGGCAGAATTGCCCACTGGTGTGGCCTGCTACAGAAACAAGGAGAGCTGAGAAGGTAATGGGATGATCTGATAGAAATTATGAAGGATTATGGTAAAGTAGATAGTGATGGGCTGTTTCCTCTGGTCAGTGAGATGGTGACAAGAACCACCAATTGATAATTGCAAAAAATAATTAGAGGAAAAATTAGAAAATAAATCTTTCCACAAAATGTTGAATTCCCTGCCACAAACCATTGAAGTAGAGTCTTAAAATTTTTTGGAAAAGGAATTAGTTGCTTGAAAAAAACAAATGTTAAAGGGTATCTGGAGAGCTCAATTAGACTGAGTGGAATATTATAGGGTATGGGGAGAGAGTCAGAGAATGGGCTCAGATAAAATGTGATATTAAAGGTTATGGGGACTGAGTGGGAGAATGAAATGATACTGGTTGGGATATTATAGGTTATCGGGAGTGAGGAAAGTGGGAGTTGAAAGGTTGGGACATTAAAGGGTGTGGAAAGTGAGACAGTAGATTAGACTATTTGGAGTATTATATAGAGTCAGCCTTGGCTGTATGGTAGTACATTTGCCTTGGAGTCATGAAGGTCATAGGTAAATACTTGAACATGTTCTGCAGGTTGACACTCCAGTGAAGTGCTTACTGAGAGGGCTGTACTCGGAGGTATCATATTTGTTAGACAAAGGCCGTGTCTGCCTTCTCAGTTGGATCTAAAAGATCCCATGGCACTATTTTGAAAGGCAAGGGAGTTTCCTGACCAACACTTATCTCTCAACCAACAGGACCAAAACAGAGTATCTGGCGCATTGCTGTGTGTGGGATCTTGCTGTGCATTCATTACCTGCCACATTTCCCCACATTACATGGGCTGTGAAGTGCTTTGCTTTGGAGCGTCCCTGAGGTTGTGAAAGGCAACATATATATGCAAATTATTTATTTATTGGAGGTTATGTGGAGTGAGTAAAAGATAGCGATTAGACTAAGTGGCTCATGGAAAAATACTGGAGCAGTTTTGATAGGCTGAACACTCAGTTTCTGTGCAAGCATTCTACAATTCCATATTTTGAAATCACTACTGAGGTGCAAACAAAATGTTTAACGTGCCAATAAACTGCAGTGATTGTGATTTTAAAAAAAAATCTCCCTCGACCTCAAAAACTGCCTGCCCTGAGTTAGTTTCACTCCAAATCATGTCCGTTTTCAGAAAATGTTACAACTGGTGATATACGGCCGTGTTCTGGTTTCAGAAACAAAATCGCCTAACAAGGGGCCTGCTCAGAGTTTCAGAGAAGCAAGGAAGCTGATTTGTTGCTTCCCCAGTCTGTGAGCCTACCTGATATCTGCCAGTCCCATCCTTTATAGAATCATAGAATGGTTACAGCACAGAAAGAGACCATTCAGCCCATCAAACCTGTGCCAGCTCTCTGCAAGAGCAATTTAGCTAGCCCCACTCCCCTGCCTTTTTCCCATAGCCCTGCATTTTTTCCCCTTCAGGTGTTTATCCAAATCTCATTTGAAAGCCTGATTGAATCTGCTTCCACCTCTTTTCAGGCAGTCCATTCCCGATTGTAACCACTAGCTGTGAAAAAGGTTTCTTCATGTCACCTTTGGTTCTTTTGCCAATCACTTTAAATCTGTGTTCTCTGGTTCTTGACCCTTCCATCAATGGGAACAGTTTCTCTCTATCTATTCTATCCCTCATGATTTTGAACACCCTTATCAAATCTCCTCTCAATCTTCTCTTATCTAAGGAGAACAGCCGCAGTTTCCCCAACCTATTCAGATAACTGAAGCCACTCATTCCAGGGACCATTCTTTAGGGTATCACTGAGATGGGCAATCTGCAGAGGTTGATTACAGCAAGCTAGAGTCCATTGAATTTACTGCCTCACTGTGTACTCAATATACTTGTTACTGTGGACCTCATGTAATCCCTCTGGCTTTCTCTCATCCTTTAACTCCCCTTCGTCCACCCAGCACACAATGCATCATACTCCAACTGACTTCAGGAACTCGAATCTAGTGGTTGTGGTCCTGGACGAGCAACCCAGAGGAGCTGAGTTCAAATCCCACCATGACATCTTATAAAATTGAATTCAATAAACTTCTGGGCTGAGTTGTTAAAATGACCATGAAAGTTGCCAGATTGTCACAAAAACCCAACTAGTTGATTGATGTTCTTCAGAGAAGGGAATGTCCCACTGCTACCCAGTGCAGCCTATTTTTTTTTCATTCGTTCATGGGATCTGGGCGTCATTGGCTAGGCCAGCATTTATTACCCACCCCTAATTGTCCTTGAGAAGGTGGTGGTGAGCTGCTTTCTTGAACTGCTGCAGTCCTTGTGGGGTAGGTACACCCACGGTGCTGTTAGGAAGGGAGCTCTGGGATTTTGACCCAGCGACAGTGAAGGAATGACGATATAGTTCCAAGTCAGGATGGTGTGTGGCTTGGAGGAGAATTTGCAGGTGGTGGTGTTCCCATGCATCTGCTGCCCTTGTCCTTCTAGGTGGTAGAGGTCGCGGGTTTGGAAGGTGCAATGCAGCAGTACATCTTGTAGATGGTACACACTGCTGCCACTGTGCATCGGTGGTGGAGGGAGTGAATGTTTGTGGATGGGGTGCCAATCAAGCGGGCTGCTTTGTCCTGGGTGGTGTCGAACTTCTTGAGTGTTGTTGGAGCTGCACCCATCCAGGCAAGTGGAGAGTATTCCATCACACTCCTGACTTGTGCCTTGTAGATGGTGGACAGGCTTTGGGGAGGCAGGAGGTGAGTTACTTGCTGCAGGATTCCTAGCCTCTGACCTGCTCTTGCAGCCACAGTATTTATATGGCTACTCCAATTCAGTTTCTGGTCAATGGTAACCCCCAGGATGTTGATAGTGGAGGATTCAGTGATCGTAATGCCATTGAATGTCAACAGGTGATGGTTAGATTCTCTCTTGTTGGAGATGGTCATTGCCTGGCTCTTGTGTGGCGTGACTATTACTTGCCACTTATCAGCCCAAGCCTGGATATTGTCCAGGTCTTGCTGCATTTCTACACGGACTGCATCAGTATCTGAGGAGTCACGAATGGTGTTGAACATTGTGCAATTATCAGCGAACATCCCCACTTCTGACTTTATGATTGAAGTAGGTCATTGATGAAGCAGTTGAAGATGGTTGGGCCTAAGACTCTACCCTGAGGAACTCCTACAGTGATGTCCTGGAGCTCAGATGATTGGCCTCCAACAACCACAACCATCTTCCTTTACACTAGGTATGACTCCAGCCAGCGGAGAGTTTTCCCCCTGTTTCCCATTGACTCCAGTTTTGTTAGGGCAGATGCTACCTTGATGTCAAGGGCAGTCACTCTCACTTCACCTCTTGAGTTCAGCTCTTTTGTCCATGTTTGAACCAAGGCTGTAATGAGGTCAGGAGCTGAGAGGCCCTGGCGGCACCCAAATTGAGCATCACTGATCAGGTTATTGCTAAACAAGTGCCGCTTGATAGCACTGTTGACGACACCTTCCATCACTTTACTGATGGTTGAGACTAGACTGATGGGGGAGGGGGGGTGGTGGTAATTGGCCGGATTGGACGTGTACAGGACATACCTGGGTAATTTTCCACATTGCCGGGTAGATGCTAGTGTTGTAGCTGTACTGCAACAGCTTGGTTAGGGGCGCGGCAAGGCCTAGAGTATAGATCTTCAGTACTATTGCAAGAATGTTGTCAGGGCCCATCGTCTTTGCAGTATCCAGTACCTTCAATCATTTCTTGATATCACGTGGAGTGAATGGAATTGGGTGAAGACTGGTATCTGTGATGCTGGTGACTTCAGGAGGAGGCCGAGATGGATCATCCACTTGGCACTTCTGGCTGAAGATTGTTTCAAATGCTTTAGCCTTATCTTTTGTACTGATGTGCTGGGCTCCCCCATCATTGAGGATGGGGATATTTGTGGAGCCACCTCCTCCATTTAGTTGTTTAATTGTCCACCACCATTCAAGACTACATGTGGCAGGACTGCAGAGTTTTGATTTGATCTGTTGATTATTGGATCCTTAGCTCTCTGTCTATTGCATGCTGCTCATGTTCTTTGGCACGCAAGTAGTCCTGGGCTGTAGCTTCACCAGGTTGACACCTCATTTTTAGGTATGCCTGGTGCTGCTCCTGGCATACCCTCCTATGCTGTTCATTGAACCAGGGTTGGTCTCCTGGCTTGATGGTAATGGTAGAGTGGGGGAAAGGCCGGGCCATGAGGTTACAGATTGTGGTTGAGTACAATTCTGTTGCTGCTGATGGCCCACAGTGCCTCATGGATGCCCAGTTTTGCATTGCTAGATCTGTTCGAGATCTATCCCGTTTAGCACGGTGGTAGTGCCACACGGCACGATGGAGGGTATCCTCAATGTGAAGACGGGACTTTGTCAACACAAGGACTATGTGGTGGTCACTCCTACCAATACTGTCATGGACAGATGCATCTGCAGCAGGCAGATTGGTGAGGACAAGGTCAAGCATTTTTTCCCTCTTGTTGGTTCCCTCACCACCTGCCTCAGTCCCAGTCTAGCAGCTCTGTCCTTTAGCACTCAGCCAGCTCGGTCAGTAGTGGTACATGTGAGTTCGTTCAACCATTAGCTGGTTCATTTATGATGCTGTGGCCCAATGAGTAGCACTCTTGCTTCTGTGTCAGGAAAGTTGTGGGTTTAAGTCCGACTCCAGAGACTTGAACATAACAATCTAGTTTAAAGCTCCAGTACTGAGGGAGTGCTGCATTTTCAGAGGCGCTGCCTTTGGATGAGACATTAAACCGCAGCCTTGTCTGCACTCTCAGGTGAATGTATTTTGATGAAGAGCAGGGGAGGATTTCCCTGGTCTCCTGGCCAATATTTATCTCTCAATCAACATCACAGAACTAGGTTATCTGGTCATTATCATAATGCTGTCTGTGGGAGCTTGCTGTGCACAAATTGGCTGCTATGTTTCCTATATTACAACAGTGACTACACTTCAAAGTACTTCATTAACTCTAAAGTGCTTTGGGATGTTCTGAGGTCATAAAAGGCACAGTGGCGCAGTGGTTAGCACCGCAGCCTCACAGCTCCAAGGACCCGGGTTCGATTCCGGGTACTGCCTGTGTGGAGTTTGCAAGTTCTCCCTGTGTCTGCGTGGGTTTTCTCCGGGTGCTCCTGTTTCCTCCCACAAGCCAAAAGACTTGCAGGTTGGTAGGTAAATTGGCCATTATAAATTGTCACTAGTATAGGTAGGTGGTAGGGAAATGTGGCAGGTGGGGATGTTTGGTAGGAATATGGGATTAGTGTAGGATTAGTATAAATGGGTGGTTGATGTTCGGCACAGACTTGGTGGGCCGAAGGGCCTGTTTCAGTGCTGTATCTCTAATCTAATCTAATAAGTGTAAGTCTTTCTTTCGTTCCCTCAGTGTAACAAGGGTTGGGCTTAAATACTGTCTTGGTGTTAGCCTTGCCTCAGTGGGTAGCACTTTCCCCTCTGAGTCAGATGTTTGTGAGTTCAAACCCAGCTGAGGATTTGAGCACCTAATCCAGGCTGATATTCCAGTGGAGTACTGAGGGAATGGTGCACTGTCGAAGGTACCATCTTTTAGATGTGATGTTAAACTGAAGCCCCGTCTGCCCACTCAGATGAATATAAAAAATACCATCACACTATTCATGAGGAAAGGAATTCTCTCTGGTGTTCTTGTCAATATTTATCCCTCAACCAACATCACAAAAACAGATTATCTGTTCATTTATTTTATTGCTGATTGTGGGAGCTGACTGTATGCAAATTGGCTACTGCATTTCCTACATTAGGAAGGTGACAACAAATCAAAAGTACTTAATGGGCTGTAAAGTGTTTTGGGGCATCCTGAGGTCATGAAAGGTGCTATATAAATCCATGTCTTTCTTTGTTTCATTTAGTTTGTCTCTGACAAATCGTCTCTTTCCCTAGTTCACTGGGTTCTCCATTCATTTCTTTGACAGGTCCATGGGAGGTGTATCTGTAAGCATAATACTGTGGGTGAGCACTGTGAGAGATGTGCTCCTTTGTATAACGACCAACCTTGGAGGCCCGCAGATGGGAAGAGGGGAGCTGCGAACCAATGCCAGAGTAAGTAATGAGATGGCTGCAATTCTCTGCAACCTTCTAGGAGATCCACTGCACTTGCAAACTATCGTCCCATCTCCAACCTCCCTTTCCTCTCCAAAGTCTTTGAACGTGTTGTCATCTCCCATATCCGTTCCCATCTTTCCCAGAACTCCATGTTTCAAACCCTCCCATCAGGTTTCTGCTCCTGCCACAGTACCGAAACTGCTCTTATCAAAGTCACCAATGACATCCGATGTGACTGTGACAAAGGTAAATTTTCCCTTCTCATCCTTCGCAATCTGTCTGCAGCCTTTGACACAGTTGACCCACCATCCTCTTCCAACGCCTCTCCACTGTCGTCCAGCTGAGTGGGACTGCTCTCGCCTCATTCCATTCTTATCCATCACTTGCAATGGCTTCTCTTCCTGCTCCCATACCACTATCTCTAGTGTTCCCCAAGGATTTATCATTGGTCCCCTCCTATTTCTCTGCCCCTTTGTGACATCATCCGAAAGCACAGCGCTCGATTTCACGTGTGCTGATGACACCCAGCTCTACCTCACCACCACCTCTCTCAACTCCTCCACTGTCGCTAAATTATCAGACTGCTTATCTGATATCCAATACAGGATGAGCAGAAATTTCCTCCAATTAAATATTTCCACTCTCCCTGGCAATAGTCTGAGATTAATCCAGTCTGTTCACGACTGTGGTGTCACTTTTTTTTATTCGCTTGTGGGTGTCGCTGGCTAGGCCAATATTTATTGCCCATCCCTAATTGTCCTTGAATTGGGTGGCTTGCTGGTCCATTTCAGAGGGCATTGAAGAGTCAACCACATTGCTGTGGGTCTGGAGTCACAAGTAGTCCAGATCAGATTCGGACGGCAGATTTCCTTCCCTAAAGGATATTAGTGAATCATATGGGTTTTTACAACAATCGGCAATGCTTTCATGGTCACCATTAGACTAGTTTTTAATTCCAGATTTATTAATTGAATTAAAATTCCATCTTCTGCTGTGGTGGGATTCGAACCCATGTCCCCAGAGCATTAGCCTGAAGTCTGGATATCTAGTCCAGTGGCATTACCACTACACCACTACCTCCCTAACACCAAGATTAGCTTTCAGCCACATATTCGCACTATCACTCAGACCGCATTGCACGACTTCAACTCTGCCTCAGCTCATCTGCCAAAACCCTCATTCGTTCCTTCATTACCTCCAGACTTGACTATTCCAATGCACTCCTGGCTGGTCTCCCACATTCTACCCTCTGTAAACCTGAGGTCATTCAAAACTCAGCTGCCCATGACTTCACTCGCAAGTCTTGTTCCCCTATTACCCCTGTCACATTGGCTCCCAGTCAAGCAACACCTTGATTTTAAAATTCTTGCCCTTGTTTTCAAATCCCTCCATGGCCTCGTCCCTCCCTATTTCTGTAAATTTCCTCCAGCCCCACAACCCTCGGGGATATCAGCACATCTCTAATTCTGGCCTCTTGAGCATCCCTGATTTTAATTGTTCCATCATTGGTGGCCTTGCCTTTAGTTGCCTAGGCCCTAAACTCTGGAATACCCTCCATACACCTCTCCACCTTGCTACCTCACTCTCCTCCTTTAAGGCACTCCATAAAACCGAATTCTTGGACGAAGCTTTTGGTCATCTGCCCCGATATCTCCTTATATGGCTTGGTGTCATATTTCATTTTATAATGCTCCTGTGAAGCGCCTTGAGGCATTTTATGATGTTAAAGGTGCTATAAAGATATAAGCCGTTGTTGTAATGTGGAGAATGTTCAGTAGAATGATAACCGGAATCAGGGACTGCAGTTAGATGAAGAGACTGGAGAAGCTGGTGGTGTTCTCCGAGAACAGAGGAGGTTAAGGAGAGAATTAATGGAACTATTCAAAATCATGAATGGCTTTTATAGAACAGATAGGGAGTAACTGTTTCCAGTGGCAGGAGAGTTGGTAGCCAGAGACAGATTTAAGATAATTGGCAAAAGAGGTGGGGAGATGAGGAAACTTTTTTTTTACGCAGCATGTTCTGATGATCTGGAATGCAAGGCCTGACAGGGAGGTGGAAGCTGATTTACCAGTAACATTCGAAAGGGATTTGGATAAAAAAGCAGATTGGATTAAAAAGTAGAGATTTCCAGGGCTATGGAGAAAAAGGGGAGGGAATGGGATCAATTAGATAGCTTTTTCAAAGAGGAGGAACATAGAAGATGGGCTGAATGACCTGGTTTTGTGCTGTATGATTCTATCATTCTAACAAGCAAGGTTGGAGCAGAAACAACCAGAGAGAGATATGATTGAAGATAGATCTGAAGCATGCACCTGTGGAATAAATTAGTGAACACAGAGTCAGGGTCGTCGTTGGATAAAACGGGTGTTTTGCTCCTCAACCCTGCCCAAGGTCTGCAAAGAATGAGGCAAATTCAGGGACATGAGGCCTACCACTACCACACCACACTGACCGCACTGCCTGACTGCCCCCTCATCACCCTGACCATACTGCCCGACCTCCCCTTCACCACTCTGACCACACTTCCCGACTGCCCACTCACCACCCTGACCACACTGCCCGACCTCCCCTTCACCACTCTGACCACACTTCCCGACTGCCCACTCACCACCCTGACCACACTGCCCGACCTCCCCTTCACCACCCTGACCACACTGCCCGACCTCCCCTTCACCACTCTGACCACACTGCCCGACCTCCCCTTCACCACCCTGACCACACTGCCCGAACTCCCCTTCACCACCCTGACCACACTGCCTGACTGCCCCCTCAAAACCCTGACCACACTGCCCAATGCCCACTCACCACACTGACCACACTGCCCGACTGCCCCCTCCCCACACTGACCACACTGCCCGTCCTCCCCCTCACCGCCGTGACCACTCTGCCTGACTGCCCCCTCACGACCCTGACCACACTGCCCGATGCCCACTCACCAGCCTGACCACACTGCCCGACTGCCCTCTCACCACCCTGACCACACTGCCCGGCCTCCCCCTCACCGCCCTCACCACACTGCCCGACCTCCCCCTCAACACCCTGACCACACTGCCCGACTGCCCCCTCACCACCCTGACCACACTGCCCGACTGCCCCCTCCCCACACTGACCACACTGCCAGACCTTCCCCTCAGCACCCTGAACACACTGCCCGACTGCGCCCTCACAACTCTGACCACACTGCCTGACTGCCCCCTCAAAACCCTGACCGCACTGCCCGACTGCCCCCACACCACTCTGACCACACTGCCTGACTGCCCCCTCCCCACACTGACCACACTGCCTAACTGCCCCCTCCCCATTCTGACCACACTGCCCGACCTCCCCCTCACCACCCTGACCACACTGCCCGACTGCCCCCTCCCCACACTGACCACACTGCCTGACTGCCCCATCCCCACACTGACCACACTGCCCGACTGCCCCCTCACCACTCTGACCACACTGCCCGACTGCCCCCTCCCCACTCTGACCACACTGCCTGACTGCCCCCTCCCCACACTGACCACACTGCCCGACCTCCCCCTCACCACCCTGACTACACTGCTCGACCTCCCCCTTCACCACCCTGACCACACTGCCCGACCTCCCGCTCACCACCTTGACCACACTGCCCGACCTCCCCCTTACCACCTTGACCACACTGCCTGATCTCCCCCTCACCACCCTGACCACACTGCCCGACTGCCCCCTCACCACCCTGACCACACTGCCCGACCTCCCCCTCACCACCCTGACCACACTGCCCGACTGCCCTCTCACCACCCTGACCACACTGCCCGACTGCCCCCTCACCACACTGACCACACTGCCCGACTGCCCCCTCCCCACACTGACCACACTGCCCGAACTCCCCCTCACCACCCTGACCACACTGCCCGACCTCCCCCTCACCACCCTGACCACACTGCCCGACAGCCCCCTCAGCGGCCTGACCACACTGCCCGACTGCCCTCTCACCACCCTGACCACACTGCCCGACCTCCCCCTCACCACTCTGACCACACTGCCCGAACTCCCACTCACCACACTGACCACACTGCCCCGACTGCCCCCTCACCACTCTGACCACACTGCCCGAGTACCCGCTCACCACCCTGACCACACTGCCCGACTACCCCCTCCCCACACTGACCACACTGCCTGACCTCCCGCTCACCACCCTGACCACACTGCCCGACTGCCCCCTCCCCACCCTGACCACACTGCCCGACCTCCCCCTCACCACCCTGACCACACTGCCCGACTGCCCCCTCACCACCCTGACCGCACTGCCCGACTGCCCCCTCACCACACTGACCACACTGCCCGACTGCCCCCTCACCACTCTGACCACACTGCACGACGACACCCTCCCCACACTGACCACACTGCCCAAGCTCCCCCTCACCACCCTGAACTCACTGCCCGACTGCCCCCTCAGCCGCCTGACCACACTGCCCGACTGCCCCCTCAGCCGCCTGACCACAATGCCCGACTACCCCCTCCCCACACTGACCACACTGCCCGACCTCCCGCTGACCACACTGCCCACACTACCCGACCTCCCCCTCACCACCCTGACCACACTGCCCGACTGCCTCCTCACCGCCCTGACCACACTGCCCGACCTCCCCCTCACGACACTGACCACACTGCCCGACCTCCCCCTCACCACCCTGACCACACTGCCTGACTGCCTCCTCACCACCCTGACCACACTTCCCGACCTCCCCCTCACCACACTGACCACACTGCCCGACTGCCCCCTCACCACTCTGACCACACTGCCCAAGTGCCCTCTCACCACACTGACCACACTGCCCTAACTCCCCCTCACCACCCTGACCACACTGCCCGACCTCCCCCTCACCACTCTGACCACACTGCCGAACCTCCCCCTCACCACCCTGACCGCACTGCCCGACTACCCCCTCCCCACACTGACCACACTGCCTGACCTCCCCCTCACCACCCTGACCACACTGCACGACCTCCCACTCTGCGGCCTGACCACACTGCACGACGACACCCTCCCCACACTGACCACACTGCCCAAGCTCCCCCTCACCACCCTGAACTCACTGCCCGACTGCCCCCTCAGCCACCTGACCACACTGCCCCCTCAGCCGCCTGACCACACTGCCCGACTACCCCCTCCCCACACTGACCACACTGCCCGACCTCCCGCTGACCACACTGCCCACACTACCCGACCTCCCCCTCACCACCCTGACCACACTGCCCGACTGCCTCCTCACCGCCCTGACCACACTGCCCGACCTCCCCCTCACGACACTGACCACACTGCCCGACCTCCCCCTCACCACCCTGACCACACTGCCTGACTGCCTCCTCACCACCCTGACCACACTTCCCGACCTCCCCCTCACCACCCTGACCACATCGCCCGACTGCCCTCTCACCACCCTGACCACACTACCCGACCTCCCCCTCACCACCCTGACCGCACTGCCCGACCTCCCCCTCACCACCCTGACCACACTGCCCGAACGCCCTCTCACCACCCTGACCACACTGCCCGACTGCCCTCTCCCCACACTGACCACACTGCCCGACTGCCCCCTCCCCACACTGACCACACTGCCCGACCTCCCCCTCACCACCCTGACCACACTGCCCGACCTCCCCCTCACCACCCTGAGCGCACTGCCCGACTGCCCCCTCACCACAGTGACCACACTGCCCGACTGCCCCCTCACCACTCTGACCACTGCCCAAGTGCCCTCTCACCACCCTGACCACACTGCCCGACCTCCCCCTCACCACACTGACCACACTGCCCAACCTCCCCCTCACCACCCTGACCGCACTGCCCGACTGCCCACTCCCCACACTGACCACACTGCCCAAGCTCCCCCTCACCACCCTGACCACACTGCCCGACTGCCCCCTCAGCCGCCTGACCACACTGCCCGACTACCCCCTCCCCACACTGACCACACCGCCCGACCTCCCGCTCACCACCCTGACCACACTGCCCGACCTCCCCCTCACCACCCTGACCGCACTGCCCGACTGCCTCCTCACCACCCTGACCACACTGCCCGACCTCCCCTTCACCACTCTGACCGCACTGCCCGACTGCCCCCTCACCACCCTGACCTCACTGCCCGACCTCCCCTTCACCACTCTGACCGCACTGCCCGAACGCCCCCTCACCACCCTGACCGCACTGCCCGACTGCCCCCTCACCACACTGACCACACTGCCCGACTGCCCCCTCACCACTCTGACCACACTGCCCAAGTGCCCTCTCACCACCCTGACCACACTGCCCTACCTCCCCCTCACCACCCTGACCACACTGCCCGACCTCCCCCTCACCACACTGACCACACTGCCCAACCTCCCCCTCACCACCCTGACCGCACTGCCCGACTACCCCCTCCCCACACTGACCACACTGCCTGACCTCCCCCTCACCACCCTGACCACACTGTACGACCTCCCACTCTGCGGCCTAACCACACTGCCCGACTACACCCTCCCCACACTGACCACACTGCCCAAGCTCCTCCTAACCACCCTGAACTCACTGCCCGACTGCCCCCTCAGCCGCCTGACCACACTGCCCGACCTCCCGCTGACCACACTGCCCACACTACCCGACCTCCCCCTCACCACCCTGACCACACTGACCGACTGCCTCCTCACCGCCCTGACCACACTGCCCGACCTCCCCCTCACGACACTGACCACACTGCCCGACCTCCCCCTCACCACCCTGACCACACTGCCTGACTGCCTCCTCACCACCCTGACCACACTTCCCGACCTCCCCCTCACCACCCTGACCACACTGCCCGACTGCCCTCTCACCACCCTGACCACACTGCCCGACCTCCCCCTCACCACCCTGACCGCACTGCCCGACCTCCCCTTCACCACCCTGACCACACTGCCCGAACGCCCTCTCACCACCCTGACAACACTGCCCGACTGCCCTCTCCCCACACTGACCACACTGCCCGACTGCCCCCTCCCCACACTGACCACACTGCCCGACCTCCCCCTCACCACCCTGACCACACTGCCCGACCTCCCCCTCACCACCCTGACCACACTGCCCGACTGCCCCCTCACCACCCTGACCTCACTGCCCGACCTCCCCCTCACCACTCTGACCGCACTGCCGGAACTCCCCCTCACCACCCTGAGCGCACTGCCCGACTGCCCCCTCACCACTCTGACCACTCTGCCCGAGTGCCCTCTCACCACCCTGACCACACTGCCCGACCTCCCCCTCACCACACTGACCACACTGCCCAACCTCCCCCTCACCACCCTGACCGCACTGCCCGACTGCCCACTCCCCACACTGACCACACTGCCTGACCTCCCCCTCACCACCCTGACCACACTGCACGACCTCCCCCTCAGCGGCCTGACCACACTGCCCTACTGCCCCCTCCCCACACTGACCACACTGCCCAAGCTCCCCTTCACCACCCTGACCACACTGCCCGACTGCCCCCTCAGCCGCCTGACCACACTGCCCGACTACCCCCTCCCCACACTGACCACACCGCCCGACCTCCCGCTCACCACCCTGACCACACTGCCCGACCTCCCCCTCACCACCCTGACCGCACTGCCCGACCTCCCCCTCACCACCCTGACCGCACTGCGAGACTGCCCACTCCCCACACTGACCACACTGCCCAAGCTCCCCCTCACCACCCTGACCACACTGCCCAACTGCCCCCTCAGCCGCCTGACCACACTGCCCGACTACCCCCTCCCCACACTGACCACACCGCCCGGCCTCCCGCTCACCACCCTGACCACACTGCCCGACCTCCCCCTCACCACCCTGACCGCACTGCCCGACTGCCTCCTCACCACCCTGACCACACTGCCCGACCTCCCCTTCACCACTCTGACCGCACTGCCCGACTGCCCCCTCACCACCCTGACCTCACTGCCCGACCTCCCCTTCACCACTCTGACCGCACTGCCCGAACGCCCCCTCACCACCCTGACCGCACTGCCCGACTGCCCCCTCACCACACTGACCACACTGCCCGACTGCCCCCTCACCACTCTGACCACACTGCCCAAGTGCCCTCTCACCACCCTGACAACACTGCCCTACCTCCCCCTCACCACCCTGACCACACTGCCCGACCTCCCCCTCACCACACTGACCACACTGCCGAACCTCCCCCTCACCACCCTGACCGCACTGCCCGACTACCCCCTCCCCACACTGACCACACTGCCTGACCTCCCCCTCACCACCCTGACCACACTGCACGACCTCCCACTCTGCGGCCTAACCACACTGCCCGACTACACCCTCCCCACACTGACCACACTGCCCAAGCTCCCCCTCACCACCCTGAACTCACTGCCCGACTGCCCCCTCAGCCGCCTGACCACACTGCCCGACTCCCCCCTCCCCACACTGACACACTGCCCGACCTCCCGCTGAACACACTGCCCACACTACCCGACCTCCCCCTCACCACCCTGACCACACTGCCCGACTGCCTCCTCACCGCCCTGACCACACTGCCCGACCTCCCCCTCACGACACTGACCACACTGCCCGACCTCCCCCTCACCACCCTGACCACACTGCCTGACTGCCGCCTCACCACCCTGACCACACTTCCCGACCTCCCCCTCACCACCCTGACCACACTGCCCGACTGCCCTCTCACCACCCTGACCACACTGCCCGACCTCCCCCTCACCACCCTGACCGCACTGCCCGACCTCCCCCTCACCACCCTGACCACACTGCCCGAACGCCCTCTCACCACCCTGACCACACTGCCCGACTGCCCTCTCCCCACACTGACCACACTGCCCGACTGCCCCCTCCCCACACTGACCACACTGCCCGACCTCCCCCTCACCACCTTGACCACACTGCCCGACCTCCCCCTCACCACCCTGACCACACTGCCCGACTGCCCCCTCACCACCCTGACCTCACTGCCCGACCTCCCCCTCACCACTCTGACCGCACTGCCCGAACTCCCCCTCACCACCCTGAGCGCACTGCCCGACTGCCCCCTCACCACTCTGACCACTCTGCCCGAGTGCCCTCTCACCACCCTGACCACACTGCCCGTGTGCCCTCTCACCACCCTGACCACACTGCCCGACCTCCCCCTCACCACACTGACCACACTGCCCAACCTCCCCCTCACCACCCTGACCGCACTGCCCGACTGCCCACTCCCCACACTGACCACACTGCCTGACCTCCCCCTCACCACCCTGACCACACTGCACGACCTCCCCCTCAGCGGCCTGACCACACTGCCCAACTGCCCCCTCCCCACACTGACCACACTGCCCAAGCTCCCCCTCACCACCCTGACCACACTGCCCGACTGCCCCCTCAGCCGCCTGACCACACTGCACGACTACCCCCTCCCCACACTGACCACACCGCCCGACCTCCCGCTCACCACCCTGACCACACTGCCCGACCTCCCCCTCACCACCCTGACCGCACTGCCCGACCTCCCCCTCACCACCCTGACCGCACTGCCCGACTGCCTCCTCACCACCCTGACCACACTGCCTGACCTCCTCCTCAGCACCCTGACCACACTGCCCGACTGCCCCCTCACCACCCTGACCTCACTGCCCGACCTCCCCCTCACCACTCTGACCGCACTGCCCGAACTCCCCCTCACCAGCCTGAGTGCCCTGCCCGACTGCCCCCTCACCACACTGACCACACTGCCCGACTGCCCCCTCCCCACACTGACCACACTGCCCGACCTCCCCCTCACCACCCTGACCACATTGCCCGACCTCCCCCTCACCACCCTGACCACACTGCCCGACCTACCGCTCACCACCCTGACCACACTGCCCGACTGCCCCCTCACCACCCTGACCTCACTGCCCGACCTCCCCCTCACCACTCTGACCGCACTGCCCGAACTCCCCCTCACCACCCTGAGCGCACTGCCCGACTGCCCCCTCACCACACTGACCACACTGCCCGACTGCCCCCTCACCACTCTGACCACTCTGCCCGAGTGCCCTCTCACCACCCTGACCTCACTGCCCGACCTCCCCCTCACCACTCTGACCGCACTGCCCGAACTCCCCCTCACCACCCTGAGCACACTGCCCGACTGCCCCCTCACCACACTGACCACACTGCCCGACTGCCCCCTCACCACTCTGACCACTCTGCCCGAGTGCCCTCTCACCACCCTGACCACGCTGCCCGACTGCCCCCTCACCACCCCGACCGCACTGCCCGACTGCCTCCTCACCACCCTGACCACACTGCCTGACCTCCCCCTCACCACCCTGACCACACTGCCCGACTGCCCCCTCACCACTCTGACCACACTGCCTGACTGCCCCCTCCCCACACTGACCACACTGCCCGACTGCCCCCTCAGCCGCCTGACCACACTGCCCAACTACCCCCTCCCCATACTGACCACACTGCCCGACCTCCCGCTCACCACCCTGACCACACTGCCCGACCTCCCCCTCAGCACCCTGACCGCACTGCCTGACCTCCCCCTCACCACCCTGACCACACTGCCCGACTGCCCCCTCACCACCCTGACCACACTGCCTGACCTCCCCCTCACCACCCTGACCACACTGCCCGACTGCCCCCTCACCACTCTGACCACACTGCCCGACTGCCTCCTCACCACCCTGACCACACTGCCTGATCTCCCCCTCACCACCCTGACCACACTGCCCGACTGCCCCCTCACCACTCTGACCACACTGCCTGACTGCCCCCTACCCACACTGACCACACTACCCGACTGCCCCCTCACCACCCTGACCACACTGCTCGACCTCCCCCTCACCACCCTGACCACACTGCCCGACTGCCCTCTAACCACCCTGACCACGCTGCCCGACTGCCCCCTCACCACCCTGACCACTCTGCCCGACCTCCCCCTCACCACTTGACCACACTGCCCGACCTCCCCCTCACCACTCTGACCACACTGATGACTGCACACTCACCACACTGACCTCACTGCCAGACCTCCCCCTCACCACCCTGACCACACTGACGACTGCCCACTCACCACCCTGACCACACTGCCCGATGCCCACTCACCACCCTGACCTCACTGCCCGAGTGCCCTCTCACCACCCTGACCACACAGCCCGACCTCCCCCTCACCCCCCTGACCACACTGCCCGACCTCCCCCTCACCACACTGACCACACTGCCCAACCTCCCCCTCACCACCCTGACCGCACTGCCCGACTGCCCACTCCCCACACTGACCACACTGCCTGACCTCCCCCTCACCACCCTGACCACACTGCACGACCTCCCCCTCAGCGGCCTGACCACACTGCCCTACTACCCCCTCCCCACACTGACCACACTCTCCAAGCTCCCCCTTACCACCCTGACCACACTGCCCGACTGCCCCCTCAGCCGCCTGACCACACTGCCCGACTACCCCCTCCCCACACTGACCACACTGCCCGACCTCCCGCTCACCACCCTGACCACACTGCTCGACCTCCCCCTCACCACCCTGACCGCACTGCCCGACTGCCTCCTCACCACCCTGACCACACTGCCTGACCTCCCCCTCACCACCCTGACCACACTGCCCGACTGCCCCCTCACCACTCTGACCACACTGCCTGACTGCCCCCTCCCCACCCTGACTGCACTGCCCGACTGCCCCCTCTGCCGCCTGACCACACTGCCCAACTACCCCCTCCCCACACTGACCACACTGCCTGACCTCCCCCTCACCACCCTGACCACACTGCCCGATGCCCACTCACCACCCTGACCACACTGCCCGACTGCCCACTCTCCAACCTGACCATACTGCCCGACCTCCCGCTCACCACCCTGACTGCACTGCCCGACCTCCCCCTCACTGCACTGACCACACGACCCAAGTGCCCCCTCACCACTCTGACCACACTGCCTGACTGCCCCCTCACCACCCTGACCGCACTGCCCGACTGCCCCCTCCCCACACTGACCACTCTGCCCGACCTCCCCCTCAACACCCTGACCACACTGCCCTACTGCCCCGTTACCACGCTGACCGCACTGCCTGACTGCCCCCTGACCACACTGCCCGACCTCCCCCTCACCACTTGACCACACTGCCCGACCTCCCCCTCACCACCCTGACCACACTGCCCGACTGCCCTCTAACCACCCTGACCACACTGCCCGACTGCCCCCTCACCACCCTGACCACACTGCTCGACCTCCCCCTCACCACCCTGACCACACTGCCCGACTGCCCTCTAACCACCCTGACCACGCTGCCCGACTGCCCCCTCACCACCCTGACCACACTGCCCGACCTCCCCCTCACCACTTGACCACACTGCCCGACATCCCCCTCACCACTCTGACCACACTGATGACTGCACACTCACCACACCGACCTCACTGCCAGACCTCCCCCTCACCACCCTGACCACACTGACGACTGCCCACTCACAACCCTGACCACACTGCCCGACCTCCCCCTAACGGCTGTGACCAAACTACCTGACTGCCCCCTCACCACCCTGACCACACTGCCCGACTGCCCCCTCACCACCCTGACCAAACTGCCCGATGCCCACTCACCACCCTGACCACACTGCCCGACTGCCCATTCTCCAACCTGACCGCACTGCCCGAACTCCCCCTCACCACCCTGAGCGCACTGCCCGACTGCCCCCTCACCACACTGACCACACGGCCCGACTGCCCCCTCACCACTCTGACCACTCTGACCGAGTGCCCTCTCACCACCCTAACCACACAGCCCGACCTCCCCCTCACCCCCCTGACCACACTGCCCGACCTCCCCCTCACTACACTGACCACACTGCCCAACCTCCCCCTCACCACCCTGACCGCACTGCCCGACTGCCCACTCCCCACACTGACCACACTGCCTGACCTCCCCCTCACCACCTTGACCACACTGCACGACCTCCCCCTCAGCGGCCTGACCACACTGCCCTACTACCCCCTCCCCACACTGACCACACTCTCCAAGCTCCCCCTCACGACCCTGACCACACTGCCCGACTGCCCCCTCAGCCGCCTGACCACACTGCCCGACTACCCCCTCCCCACACTGACCACACTGCCCGGCCTCCCGCTCACCACCCTGACCACACTGCCCGACCTCCCCCTCACCACCCTGACCGCACTGCCCGACTGCCTCCTCACCACCCTGACCACACTGCCTGACCTCCCCCTCACCACCCTGACCACACTGCCCGACTGCCTCCTCACCACCCTGACCACACTGCCTGACCTCCCCCTCACCACCCTGACCACACTGCCCGACTGCCCCCTCACCACTCTGACCACACTGCCTGACTGCCCCCCCCCACACTGACCACACTGCCCGACTGCCCCCTCAGCCGCCTGACCACACTGCCCAACTACCCCCTCCCCACACTGACCACACTGCCTGACCTCCCCCTCACCACCCTGACCACACTGCCCGATGCCCACTCACCACCCTGACCACACTGCCCGACCTCCCGCTCACCACCCTGACTACACTGCCCGACTACCCCCTCACCACTCTGACCACACTTCCTGACTGCCCCCTCCCCACACTGACCACACTGCCCGATGCCCACTCACCACCCTGACCACACTGCCCGACTGCCCACTCTCCAATCTGACCATACTGCCCGACCTCCCGCTCACCACCCTGACTGCACTGCCCGACCTCCCCCTCACCGCACTGACCACACGACCCAACTGCCCCCTCACCACTCTGACCACACTGCCTGACTGCCCCCTCACCACCCTGACCGCACTGCCCGACTGCCCCCTCCCCACACTGACCACTCTGCCCGACCTCCCCCTCACCACCCTGACCACACTGCCCGACTGCCCTCTAACCACCCTTACCACGCTGCCCGACTGCCCCCTCACCACCCTGACCACACTGCCCGACCTCCCCCTCACCACTTGACCACACTGCCCGACCTCCCCCTCACCACTTGACTACACTGCCCGACCTCCCCCTCACCACCCTGACCACACTGCCCGACTGCCCTCTAACCACCCTGACCACACTGCCCGACTGCCCCCTCACCACCCTGACCACACTGCTCGACCTCCCCCTCACCACCCTGACCACACTGCCCGACTGCCCTCTAACCACCCTGACCACGCTGCCCGACTGCCCCCTCACCACCCTGACCACACTGCCCGACCTCCCCCTCACCACTTGACCACACTGCCCGACCTCCCCCTCACCACTCTGACCACACTGATGACTGCACACTCACCACACTGACCTCACTGCCAGACCTCCCCCTCACCACCCTGACCACACTGACGACTGCCCACTCACAACCCTGACCACACTGCCCGACCTCCCCCTAACGGCTGTGACCAAACAACCTGACTGCCCCCTCACCACCCTGACCACACTGCCCGACTGCCCCCTCACCACCCTGACCACACTGCCCGATGCCCACTCACCACCCTGACCACACTGCCCGACTGCCCATTCTCCACACTGACCACACTGCCCAACCTCCCCCTCACCACCCTGACCGCACTGCCCGACTGCCCACTCCCCACACTGACCACACTGCCTGACCTCCCCCTCACCACCCTGACCACACTGCACGACCTCCCCCTCAGCGGCCTGACCACACTGCCCTACTAAACCCCTCCCCACACTGACCACACTCTCCAAGCTCCCCCTCACCACCCTGACCACACTGCCCGACTGCCCCCTCAGCCGCCTGACCACACTGCCCGACTACCCACTCCCCACACTGACCACACTGCCCGACCTCCCCCTCACCACCCTGACCGCACTGCCCGACTGCCCCCTCACCACTCTGACCACACTGCCTGACTGCCCCCTCCCCACACTGACCACACTGCCCGACTGCCCCCTCAGCCGCCTGACCACACTGCCCAACTAACCCCTCCCCATACTGACCACACTGCCCGACCTCCCGCTCACCACCCTGACCACACTGCCCGACTGCCCCCTCACCACCCTGACCACACTGCCCGATGCCCACTCACCACCCTGACCACACTGCCCGACTGCCCATTCTCCAACCTGACCGCACTGCCCGAACTCCCCCTCACCACCCTGAGCGCACTGCCCGACTGCCCCCTCACCACACTGACCACACGGCCCGACTGCCCCCTCACCACACTGACCACTCTGCCCGAGTGCCCTCTCACCACCCTGACCACACAGCCCGACCTCCCCCTCACCCCCCTGACCACACTGCCCGACCTCCCCCTCACTACACTGACCGCACTGCCCGACTGCCCACTCCCCACACTGACCACACTGCCTGACCTCCCCCTCACCACCCTGACCACACTGCACGACCTCCCCCTCAGCGGCCTGACCACACTGCCCTACTACCCCCTCCCCACACTGACCACACTCTCCAAGCTCCCCCTCACCACCCTGACCACACTGCCCGACTGCCCCCTCAGCCGCCTGACCACACTGCCCGACTACCCCCTCCCCACACTGAACACACTGCCCGGCCTCCCGCTCACCACCCTGACTACACTGCCCGACTGCCCCCTCACCACTCTGACCACACTTCCTGACTGCCCCCTCCCCACACTGACCACACTGCCCGATGCCCACTCACCACCCTGACCACATTGCCCGACTGCCCACTCTCCAACCTGACCATACTGCCCGACCTACCGCTCACCACCCTGACTGCACTGCCCGACCTCCCCCTCACCGCACTGACCACACGACCCAACTGCCCCCTCACCACTCTGACCACACTGCCTGACTGCCCCCTCACCACCCTGACCGCACTGCCCGACTGCCCCCTCCCCACACTGACCACTCTGCCCGACCTCCCCCTCAACACCCTGACCACACTGCCCTACTGCCCCGTTACCACGCTGACCGCACTGCCTGACTGCCCCCTGACCACACTGCCCGACCTCCCCCTCACCACTTGACTACACTGCCCGACCTCCCCCTCACCACCCTGACCACACTGCCCGACTGCCCTCTAACCACCCTGACCACACTGCCCGACTGCCCCCTCACCACCCTGACCACACTGCTCGACCTCCCCCTCACCACCCTGACCACACTGCCCGACTGCCCTCTAACCACCCTGACCACGCTGCCCGACAGCCCCCTCACCACCCTGACCACACTGCCCGACCTCCCCCTCACCACTTGACCACACTGCCCGACCTCCCCCTCACCACTCTGACCACACTGATGACTGCACTCTCACCACACTGACCTCACTGCCAGACCTCCCCCTCACCACCCTGACCACACTGACGACTGCCCACTCACAACCCTGACCACACTGCCCGACCTCCCCCTAACGGCTGTGACCAAACAACCTGACTGCCCCCTCACCACCCTGACCACACTGCCCGACTGCCCCCTCACCACCCTGACCACACTGCCCGATGCCCACTCACCACCCTGGCCACACTGCCCGACTGCCCATTCTCCAACCTGACCGCACTGCCCGAACTCCCCCTCACCACCCTGAGCGCACTGCCCCCTCACCACTGACCACACGGACCGACTGCCCTCTCACCACCCTGACCACACAGCCCGACCTCCCCCTCACCCCCCTGACCACACTGCCCGACCTCCCCCTCACCACACTGACCACACTGCCCAACCTCCCCCTCACCACCCTGACCGCACTGCCCGACTGCCCACTCCCCACACTGACCACACTGCCTGACCTCCCCCTCACCACCCTGACCACACTGCACGACCTCCCCCTCAGCGGCCTGACCACAATGCCCTACTAAACCCCTCCCCACACTGACCACACTCTCCAAGCTCCCCCTCACCACCCTGACCACACTGCCCGACTGCCCCCTCAGCCGCCTGACCACACTGCCCGACTACCCCCTCCCCACACTGACCACACTGCCCGACCTCCCGCTCACCACCCTGACCACACTGCCCGACCTCCCCCTCACCACCCTGACCGCACTGCCCGACTGCCCCCTCACCACTCTGACCACACTGCCTGACTGCCCCCTCCCCACACTGACCACACTGCCCGACTGCCCCCTCAGCCGCCTGACCACACTGCCCAACTACCCCCTCCCCATACTGACCACACTGCCCGACCTCCCGCTCACCACCCTGACCACACTGCCCGACCTCCCCCTCAGCACCCTGACCGCACTGCCTGACCTCCCCCTCACCGCCCTGACCACACTGCCCGACTGCCCCCTCACCACCCTGACCACACTGCCTGACCTCCCCCTCACCACCCTGACCACACTGCCCAACTGCCCCCTCACCACTCTGACCACACTGCCCGACTGCCTCCTCACCACCCTGACGACACTGCCTGATCTCCCCCTCACCACCCTGACCACACTGCCCGACTGCACCCTCACCACTCTGACCACACTGCCTGACTGCCCCCTACCCACACTGACCACACTACCCGACTGCCCCCTCAGCACACTGCTCGACCTCCCCCTCACCACCCTGACCACACTGCCCGACTGCCCTCTAACCACCCTGACCACGCTGCCCGACTGCCCCCTCACCACCCTGACCACACTGCCCGACCTCCCCCTCACCACTTGACCACACTGCCCGACCTCCCCCTCACCACTCTGACCACACTGATGACTGCACACTCACCACACTGACCTCACTGCCAGACCTCCCCCTCACCACCCTAACCACACTGACGACTGCCCACTCACAACCCTGACAACACTGCCCGACCTCCCCCTAACGGCTGTGACCAAACTACCTGACTGCCCCCTCACCACCCTGACCACACTGCCCGACTGCCCCCTCACCACCCTGACCACACTGCTCGATGCCCACTCACCACCCTGACCACACTGCCCGACTGCCCATTCTCCAACCTGACCGCACTGCCCGAACTCCCCCTCACCACCCTGAGCGCACTGCCCGACTGCCCCCTCACCACACTGACCACACGGCCCGACTGCCCCCTCACCACTCTGACCACTCTGCCCGAGTGCCCTCTCACCACCCTGACCACACAGCCCGACCTCCCCCTCACCCCCCTGACCACACTGCCCGACCTCCCCCTCACCACACTGACCACACTGCCCAACCTCCCCCTCACCACCCTGACCGCACTGCCCGACTGCCCACTCCCCACACTGACCACACTGCCTGACTGACCCCTCACCACCCTGACCACACATCCCGATGCCCACTCACCACCCTGACCACACTGCCCGACTGCCCACTCTCCAACCTGACCATACTGCCCGACCTCCCGCTCACCACCCTGACTGCACTGCCCGACCTCCCCCTCACCGCACTGACCACACGACCCAACTGCCCCCTCACCACTCTGACCACACTGCCTGACTGCCCCCTCACCACCCTGACCGCACTGCCCGACTGCCCCCTCCCCACACTGACCACTCTGCCCGACCTCCCCCTCAACACCCTGACCACGCTGCCCTACTGCCCCGTTACCACGCTGACCGCACTGCCTGAATGCCCCCTGACCACACAGCCCGACCTCCCCCTCACCCCCCTGACCACACTGCCCGACCTCCCCCTCACCACACTGACCACACTGCCCAACCTCCCCCTCACCACCCTGACCGCACTGCCCGACTGCCCACTCCCCACACTGACCACACTGCCTGACCTCCCCCTCACCACTCTGACCACACTGCACGACCTCCCCCTCAGCGGCCTGACCACACTGCCCTACTACCCCCTCCCCACACTGACCACACTCTCCAAGCTCCCCCTCACCACCCTGACCACACTGCCCGACTGCCCCCTCAGCCGCCTGACCACACTGCCCGACTACCCCCTCCCCACACTGACCACACTGCCTGACCTCCCCCTCACCACCCTGACCACACTGCACGACCTCCCCCTCAGCGGCCTGACCACACTGCCCTACTACCCCCTCCCCACACTGACCACACTCTCCAAGCTCCCCCTCACCACCCTGACCACACTGCCCGACTGCCCCCTCAGCCGCCTGACCACACTGCCCGACTACCCCCTCCCCACACTGACCACACTGCCCGGCCTCCCGCTCACCACCCTGACCACACTGCCCGATGCCCCCTCACCACCCTTACCATACTGCCCGATTGCCCCCTCACCACCCTGACCATACTGCCCGACCTCCCGCTCATCACCCTGACCACACTGCCCGACTGCCCCCTCACCACTCTGACCACACTGCCTGACTGCCCCCTCCCCACACTGACCACACTGACCGACTGCCCCCTCAGCCGCCTGACCACACTGCCCAACTACCCCCTCCCCACACTGACCACACTGCCTGACTGACCCCTCACCACCCTGACCACACATCCCGATGCCCACTCACCACCCTGACCACACTGCCCGACTGCCCACTCTCCAACCTGACCATAATGCCCGACCTCCCGCTCACCACCCTGACTGCACTGCCCGACCTCCCCCTCACCGCACTGACCACACGACCCAACTGCCCCCTCACCACTCTGACCACACTGCCTGACTGCCCCCTCACCACCCTGACCGCACTGCCCGACTGCCCCCTCCCCACACTGACCACTCTGCCCGACCTCCCCCTCAACACCCTGACCACGCTGCCCTACTGCCCCGTTACCACGCTGACCGCACTGCCTGAATGCCCCCTGACCACACAGCCCGACCTCCCCCTCACCCCCCTGACCACACTGCCCGACCTCCCCCTCACCACACTGACCACACTGCCCAACCTCCCCCTCACCACCCTGACCGCACTGCCCGACTGCCCACTCCCCACACTGACCACACTGCCCGACCTCCCGCTCACCACCCTGACCACACTGCCCGACTGCCCCCTCACCACCCTGACCACACTGCCCGATGCCCACTCACCACCCTGACCACACTGCCCGACTGCCCATTCTCCAACCTGACCGCACTGCCCGAACTCCCCCTCACCACCCTGAGCGCACTGCCCGACTGCCCCCTCACCACACTGACCACACGGCCCGACTGCCCCCTCACCACACTGACCACTCTGCCCGAGTGCCCTCTCACCACCCTGACCACACAGCCCGACCTCCCCCTCACCCCCCTGACCACACTGCCCGACCTCCCCCTCACTACACTGACCGCACTGCCCGACTGCCCACTCCCCACACTGACCACACTGCCTGACCTCCCCCTCACCACCCTGACCACACTGCACGACCTCCCCCTCAGCGGCCTGACCACACTGCCCTACTACCCCCTCCCCACACTGACCACACTCTCCAAGCTCCCCCTCACCACCCTGACCACACTGCCCGACTGCCCCCTCAGCCGCCTGACCACACTGCCCGACTACCCCCTCCCCACACTGAACACACTGCCCGGCCTCCCGCTCACCACCCTGACTACACTGCCCGACTGCCCCCTCACCACTCTGACCACACTTCCTGACTGCCCCCTCCCCACACTGACCACACTGCCCGATGCCCACTCACCACCCTGACCACATTGCCCGACTGCCCACTCTCCAACCTGACCATACTGCCCGACCTCCCGCTCACCACCCTGACTGCACTGCCCGACCTCCCCCTCACCGCACTGACCACACGACCCAACTGCCCCCTCACCACTCTGACCACACTGCCTGACTGCCCCCTCACCACCCTGACCGCACTGCCCGACTGCCCCCTCCCCACACTGACCACTCTGCCCGACCTCCCCCTCAACACCCTGACCACACTGCCCTACTGCCCCGTTACCACGCTGACCGCACTGCCTGACTGCCCCCTGACCACACTGCCCGACCTCCCCCTCACCACTTGACTACACTGCCCGACCTCCCCCTCACCACCCTGACCACACTGCCCGACTGCCCTCTAACCACCCTGACCACACTGCCCGACTGCCCCCTCACCACCCTGACCACACTGCTCGACCTCCCCCTCACCACCCTGACCACACTGCCCGACTGCCCTCTAACCACCCTGACCACGCTGCCCGACAGCCCCCTCACCACCCTGACCACACTGCCCGACCTCCCCCTCACCACTTGACCACACTGCCCGACCTCCCCCTCACCACTCTGACCACACTGATGACTGCACTCTCACCACACTGACCTCACTGCCAGACCTCCCCCTCACCACCCTGACCACACTGACGACTGCCCACTCACAACCCTGACCACACTGCCCGACCTCCCCCTAACGGCTGTGACCAAACAACCTGACTGCCCCCTCACCACCCTGACCACACTGCCCGACTGCCCCCTCACCACCCTGACCACACTGCCCGATGCCCACTCACCACCCTGGCCACACTGCCCGACTGCCCATTCTCCAACCTGACCGCACTGCCCGAACTCCCCCTCACCACCCTGAGCGCACTGCCCCCTCACCACTGACCACACGGACCGACTGCCCTCTCACCACCCTGACCACACAGCCCGACCTCCCCCTCACCCCCCTGACCACACTGCCCGACCTCCCCCTCACCACACTGACCACACTGCCCAACCTCCCCCTCACCACCCTGACCGCACTGCCCGACTGCCCACTCCCCACACTGACCACACTGCCTGACCTCCCCCTCACCACCCTGACCACACTGCACGACCTCCCCCTCAGCGGCCTGACCACAATGCCCTACTAAACCCCTCCCCACACTGACCACACTCTCCAAGCTCCCCCTCACCACCCTGACCACACTGCCCGACTGCCCCCTCAGCCGCCTGACCACACTGCCCGACTACCCCCTCCCCACACTGACCACACTGCCCGACCTCCCGCTCACCACCCTGACCACACTGCCCGACCTCCCCCTCACCACCCTGACCGCACTGCCCGACTGCCCCCTCACCACTCTGACCACACTGCCTGACTGCCCCCTCCCCACACTGACCACACTGCCCGACTGCCCCCTCAGCCGCCTGACCACACTGCCCAACTACCCCCTCCCCATACTGACCACACTGCCCGACCTCCCGCTCACCACCCTGACCACACTGCCCGACCTCCCCCTCAGCACCCTGACCGCACTGCCTGACCTCCCCCTCACCGCCCTGACCACACTGCCCGACTGCCCCCTCACCACCCTGACCACACTGCCTGACCTCCCCCTCACCACCCTGACCACACTGCCCAACTGCCCCCTCACCACTCTGACCACACTGCCCGACTGCCTCCTCACCACCCTGACGACACTGCCTGATCTCCCCCTCACCACCCTGACCACACTGCCCGACTGCACCCTCACCACTCTGACCACACTGCCTGACTGCCCCCTACCCACACTGACCACACTACCCGACTGCCCCCTCAGCACACTGCTCGACCTCCCCCTCACCACCCTGACCACACTGCCCGACTGCCCTCTAACCACCCTGACCACGCTGCCCGACTGCCCCCTCACCACCCTGACCACACTGCCCGACCTCCCCCTCACCACTTGACCACACTGCCCGACCTCCCCCTCACCACTCTGACCACACTGATGACTGCACACTCACCACACTGACCTCACTGCCAGACCTCCCCCTCACCACCCTAACCACACTGACGACTGCCCACTCACAACCCTGACCACACTGCCCGACCTCCCCCTAACGGCTGTGACCAAACTACCTGACTGCCCCCTCACCACCCTGACCACACTGCCCGACTGCCCCCTCACCACCCTGACCACACTGCTCGATGCCCACTCACCACCCTGACCACACTGCCCGACTGCCCATTCTCCAACCTGACCGCACTGCCCGAACTCCCCCTCACCACCCTGAGCGCACTGCCCGACTGCCC
This sequence comes from Heterodontus francisci, assembly GCF_036365525.1. Taxonomy (NCBI): domain Eukaryota; kingdom Metazoa; phylum Chordata; class Chondrichthyes; order Heterodontiformes; family Heterodontidae; genus Heterodontus; species Heterodontus francisci. The sequence continues at coordinate 9,652,955 of NC_090397.1, forward strand.
CCTCACCACACTGACCACACGGCCCGACTGCCCCCTCACCACTCTGACCACTCTGCCCGAGTGCCCTCTCACCACCCTGACCACACAGCCCGACCTCCCCCTCACCCCCCTGACCACACTGCCCGACCTCCCCCTCACCACACTGACCACACTGCCCAACCTCCCCCTCACCACCCTGACCGCACTGCCCGACTGCCCACTCCCCACACTGACCACACTGCCTGACTGACCCCTCACCACCCTGACCACACATCCCGATGCCCACTCACCACCCTGACCACACTGCCCGACTGCCCACTCTCCAACCTGACCATACTGCCCGACCTCCCGCTCACCACCCTGACTGCACTGCCCGACCTCCCCCTCACCGCACTGACCACACGACCCAACTGCCCCCTCACCACTCTGACCACACTGCCTGACTGCCCCCTCACCACCCTGACCGCACTGCCCGACTGCCCCCTCCCCACACTGACCACTCTGCCCGACCTCCCCCTCAACACCCTGACCACGCTGCCCTACTGCCCCGTTACCACGCTGACCGCACTGCCTGAATGCCCCCTGACCACACAGCCCGACCTCCCCCTCACCCCCCTGACCACACTGCCCGACCTCCCCCTCACCACACTGACCACACTGCCCAACCTCCCCCTCACCACCCTGACCGCACTGCCCGACTGCCCACTCCCCACACTGACCACACTGCCTGACCTCCCCCTCACCACTCTGACCACACTGCACGACCTCCCCCTCAGCGGCCTGACCACACTGCCCTACTACCCCCTCCCCACACTGACCACACTCTCCAAGCTCCCCCTCACCACCCTGACCACACTGCCCGACTGCCCCCTCAGCCGCCTGACCACACTGCCCGACTACCCCCTCCCCACACTGACCACACTGCCTGACCTCCCCCTCACCACCCTGACCACACTGCACGACCTCCCCCTCAGCGGCCTGACCACACTGCCCTACTACCCCCTCCCCACACTGACCACACTCTCCAAGCTCCCCCTCACCACCCTGACCACACTGCCCGACTGCCCCCTCAGCCGCCTGACCACACTGCCCGACTACCCCCTCCCCACACTGACCACACTGCCCGGCCTCCCGCTCACCACCCTGACCACACTGCCCGATGCCCACTCACCACCCTTACCACACTGCCCGATTGCCCCCTCACCACCCTGACCATACTGCCCGACCTCCCGCTCATCACCCTGACCACACTGCCCGACTGCCCCCTCACCACTCTGACCACACTGCCTGACTGCCCCCTCCCCACACTGACCACACTGACCGACTGCCCCCTCAGCCGCCTGACCACACTGCCCAACTACCCCCTCCCCACACTGACCACACTGCCTGACTGACCCCTCACCACCCTGACCACACATCCCGATGCCCACTCACCACCCTGACCACACTGCCCGACTGCCCACTCTCCAACCTGACCATACTGCCCGACCTCCCGCTCACCACCCTGACTGCACTGCCCGACCTCCCCCTCACCGCACTGACCACACGACCCAACTGCCCCCTCACCACTCTGACCACACTGCCTGACTGCCCCCTCACCACCCTGACCGCACTGCCCGACTGCCCCCTCCCCACACTGACCACTCTGCCCGACCTCCCCCTCAACACCCTGACCACGCTGCCCTACTGCCCCGTTACCACGCTGACCGCACTGCCTGAATGCCCCCTGACCACACAGCCCGACCTCCCCCTCACCCCCCTGACCACACTGCCCGACCTCCCCCTCACCACACTGACCACACTGCCCAACCTCCCCCTCACCACCCTGACCGCACTGCCCGACTGCCCACTCCCCACACTGACCACACTGCCTGACCTCCCCCTCACCACTCTGACCACACTGCACGACCTCCCCCTCAGCGGCCTGACCACACTGCCCTACTACCCCCTCCCCACACTGACCACACTCTCCAAGCTCCCCCTCACCACCCTGACCACACTGCCCGACTGCCCCCTCAGCCGCCTGACCACACTGCCCGACTACCCCCTCCCCACACTGACCACACTGCCTGACCTCCCCCTCACCACCCTGACCACACTGCACGACCTCCCCCTCAGCGGCCTGACCACACTGCCCTACTACCCCCTCCCCACACTGACCACTCTCTCCAAGCTCCCCCTCACCACCCTGACCACACTGCCCGACTGCCCCCTCAGCCGCCTGACCACACTGCCCGACTACCCCCTCCCCACACTGACCACACTGCCCGGCCTCCCGCTCACCACCCTGACCACACTGCCCGACCTCCCCCTCACCACCCTGACCGCACTGCCCGACTGCCTCCTCACCACCCTGACCACACTGCCTGACCTCCCCCTCACCACCCTGACCACACTGCCCGACTGCCCCCTCACCACTCTGACCACACTGCCTGACCACACTGCCCAACTACCCCCTCCCCACACTGACCACACTGCCTGACCTCCCCCTCACCACCCTGACCACACTGCCCGATGCCCACTCACCACCCTGACCACACTGCCCGACCTCCCGCTCACCACCCTGACTACACTGCCCGACTGCCCACTCACCACTCTGACCACACTTCCTGACTGCCCCCTCAGCCGTCTGACCACACTGCCCAACTACCCCCTCCCCACCCTGACCACACTGCCTGACTGCCCCCTCACCACCCTGACCACACTGCCCGATGCCCACTCACCACCCTGACCACACTGCCCGACTGCCCACTCTCCAACCTGACCATACTGCCCGACCTCCCGCTCACCACCCTGACTGCACTGCCCGACCGCCCCCTCACCGCACTGACCACACGACCCAACTGCCCCCTCACCACTCTGACCACACTGCCTGACTGCCCCCTCACCACTTGACCACACTGCCCGACCTCCCCCTCACCACCCTGACCACACTGCCCGACTGCCCTCTAACCACCCTGACCACACTGCCCGACTGCCCCCTCACCACTCTGACCACACTGCCCGACCTCCCCCTCACCACTTGACCACACTGCCCGACCTCCCCCTCACCACCCTGACCACACTGCCCGACTGCCCTCTAACCACCCTGACCACACTGCCCGACTGCCCCCTCACCACCCTGACCACACTGCTCGACCTCCCCCTCACCACCCTGACCACACTGCCCGACTGCCCTCTAACCACCCTGACCACGCTGCCCGACTGCCCCCTCACCACCCTGACCACACTGCCCGACCTCCCCCTCACCACTTGACCACACTGCCCGACCTCCCCCTCACCACTCTGACCACACTGATGACTGCACACTCACCACACTGACCTCACTGCCAGACCTCCCCCTCACCACCCTGACCACACTGACGACTGCCCACTCACCACCCTGACCACACTGCCTGACCACACTGCCCAACTACCCCCTCCCCACACTGACCACACTGCCTGACCTCCCCCTCACCACCCTTACCACACTGCCCGATTGCCCCCTCACCACCCTGACCATACTGCCCGACCTCCCGCTCATCACCCTGACCACACTGCCCGACTGCCCCCTCACCACTCTGACCACACTGCCTGACTGCCCCCTCCCCACACTGACCACACTGACCGACTGCCCCCTCAGCCGCCTGACCACACTGCCCAACTACCCCCTCCCCACACTGACCACACTGCCTGACTGACCCCTCACCACCCTGACCACACATCCCGATGCCCACTCACCACCCTGACCACACTGCCCGACTGCCCACTCTCCAACCTGACCATACTGCCCGACCTCCCGCTCACCACCCTGACTGCACTGCCCGACCTCCCCCTCACCGCACTGACCACACGACCCAACTGCCCCCTCACCACTCTGACCACACTGCCTGACTGCCCCCTCACCACCCTGACCGCACTGCCCGACTGCCCCCTCCCCACACTGACCACTCTGCCCGACCTCCCCCTCAACACCCTGACCACGCTGCCCTACTGCCCCGTTACCACGCTGACCGCACTGCCTGAATGCCCCCTGAACACACTGCCCGACCTCCCCCTCACCACTTGACCACATTGCCCGACCTCCCCCTCACCACCCTGACCACACTACCCGGCTGCCCTCTAACCACCCTGACCACACTGCCCGACTGCCCCCTCACCACCCTGACCACACTGCCCGACCTCCCCCTCACCACCCTGATCACACTGCCCGACTGCCCCCTCACCACCCTGACCACACTGCCCGACCTCCCCCTCACCACTCTGACCATACTGCCCGTCCTCCCCATCACCACCCTGACCACACTGCCTGACTGCCTCCTCACCACCCTGACCACGATTTCCGACCTCCCGCTCAGCACCTTGATCACACTGCCCGACTGCCCTCTCACCACCCTGACCACACTGCCCGACCTCCCCCTCACCACCCTGACCGAACTGCCCCACCTCCCCCTCACCACCCTGACCGCACTTCCCGACCTCCCCCTCACCAACCTGACCGCACTGCCCGACCTCCCCCTCAGCACCCTGACCACACTGCCCGACCTCCGCCTCACCACTCTGACCACACTGCCCGACTGCCCCCTCACCACTCTGACCACACTGCCCGACTGCCCTCTCACCACCCTGACCACACTGCCCGAACTCCCCATCACCACCCTGACTGCACTGCCCGACTACCGCCTCCCCACACTGACCACACTGCCCGACCTCCCCCTCACCACCCTGACCACTCTGCCCGACTGCCCCCTCAGCGGCCTGACCACACTGCCCGACTGCGCCTTCACTACCCTGACCACACTGCACGACTGCCCCCTCAGCGGCCAGACCACACTGCCCGACTGCCCCTTCACTACGCTAACCACACTGTCCGACCTCCCCCTCACCACCTAGACCATACTGCCCGACCTCCCCCTCACCACCCTGACCACACTGCACGATGCCCACTCACCACCCTGACCACACTGCCCGACCTCCCCCTCACCCCACTGTCCACACTGCCCGACCTCCCCCTCGCTGCCCTGACCACACTGTCCGACCTCCCCCTCACCGCCCTGACCACACTGCCCGACCTCCCCCTCACCACCCTGACCACACTGCCCGACTGCCCCCTCCCCACAGTGACCACACTGGCCGACTGCCCCCTCCCCACACTGACCACACTGCCCGACCTCCCCCTCACCGCCCTGACCACACTGCCCGACCTCCCCCTCACCACTCTGACCACACTGCTTGACTGCCCCCTCCCCACACTAACCACACTGCCCGACTGCCCCCTTCCCACACTGACCACACTGCCCGACCTCCCCCTCAACACCCTGACCACACTGCCCGACTGCCCCCTCACCACTCTGACCACACTGCCCGACCACCCACTCACCACGCTGACCACACTGCCTGACTGCCTCATCACCACCCTGACCATACTGCCTCCTTTCCACACTGACCACACTGCCCGACTGCCCCATCACCACGCTGACCACACTGCCCGACTGCCCCCTCCCCACACTGACCACAGTGCCCGACGTCCCCCTCACCACCCTGACAACTCTGCCCGACTGCCCCCTCACCACCCTTACCACACTACCCGACTGCCCCCTCCCCACACTGACCACACTGCCCGACCTCCCCTCCCCACCCTGACCTCACTGCCAGACCTCCACCTCACCACCCTGACCACACTGCCCGACCTCCCCCTCACCACTCTGACCGCACTGACCGAACTCCCCCTCACCACCCTGACCGCCCTGCCCGACTGCCCCCTCACCACACTGACCACACTGCCCGACTGCCCCCTCACCACTCTGACCACACTGCCCGAGTGCCTGGTCACCACCCTGACCACACTGCCCGACAACCCCCTCCCCACACTGACCACACTGCCCGACCTCCTGCTCACCACCCTGACCACACTGCCCGACTGCCCTCTCACCACCCTGACCACACTGCCCGACTACCCTCTCCCCACACTGACCACACTGCCCGACTGCCCCCTCCCCACACTGACCACACTGCCCGACCTCCCCCTCACCACCCTGACCGCACTGCCCGACCTCCCCCTCACCACCCTGACCACACTGCCCGACTGCCCATTCTCCAACCTGACCGCACTGCCCGACTGCCCCCTCACCACCCTGAGCGCACTGCCCGACTGCCCCCTCACCACACTGACCACAGGGCCCGACTGCCCCCTCACCACACTGACCACTCTGCCCGAGTGCCCTCTCACCACCGTGACCATACAGCCCGACCTCCCCCTCACCCCCCTGACCACACTGCCCGACCTCCCCCTCACCACACTGACCACACTGCCCAACCTCCCCCTCACCACCCTGACCGCACTGCCCGACTGCCCACTCCCCACACTGACCACACTGCCTGACCTCCCCCTCACCACCCTGACCACACTGCCCGACCTCCCCCTCACCACTCTGACCACACTGCTTGACTGCCCCCTCCCCACACTAACCACACTGCCCGACTGCCCCCTTCCCACACTGACCACACTGCCCGACCTCCCCCTCAACACCCTGACCACACTGCCCGACTGCCCCCTCACCACTCTGACCACACTGCCCGACCACCCACTCACCACGCTGACCACACTGCCTGACTGCCCCATCACCACCCTGACCATACTGCCTCCTTTCCACACTGACCACACTGCCCGACTGCCCCATCACCACGCTGACCACACTGCCCGACTGCCCCCTCCCCACACTGACCACAGTGCCCGACGTCCCCCTCACCACCCTGACAACTCTGCCCGACTGCCCCCTCACCACCCTGACCACACTACCCGACTGCCCCCTCCCCACACTGACCACACTGCCCGACGTCCCCCTCACCACCCTGACCACACTGCCCGACTGCCCTCGCCTCACACTGACCAGACTGCCCGACTGCCCTCGCCCCGCACTGACCACACTGCCCGACCTCCCCCTCCCCACCCTGACCTCACTGCCAGACCTCCACCTCACCACCCTGACCACACTGCCCGACCTCCCCCTCACCACTCTAACCGCACTGACCGAACTCCCCCTCACCACCCTGACTGCCCTGCCCGACTGCCCCCTCACCACACTGACCACACTGCCCGACTGCCCCCTCACCACTCTGACCACACTGCCCGAGTGCCTGGTCACCACCCTGACCACACTGCCCGACAACCCCCTCCCCACACTGACCACACTGCCCGACCTCCTGCTCACCACCCTGACCACACTGCCCGACTGCCCTCTCACCACCCTGACCACACTGCCCGACTACCCTCTCCCCACACTGACCACACTGCCCGACTGCCCCCTCCCCACACTGACCACACTGCCCGACCTCCCCCTCACCACCCTGACCGCACTGCCCGACCTCCCCCTCACCACCCTGACCACACTGCCCGACTGCCCATTCTCCAACCTGACCGCACTGCCCGACTGCCCCCTCACCACCCTGAGCGCACTGCCCGACTGCCCCCTCACCACACTGACCACACGGCCCGACTGCCCCCTCACCACACTGACCACTCTGCCCGAGTGCCCTCTCACCACCCTGACCATACAGCCCGACCTCCCCCTCACCCCCCTGACCACACTGCCCGACTGCCCACTCCCCACACTGACCACACTGCCTGACCTCCCCCTCACCACCCTGACCACACTGCACGACCTCCCCCTCAGCGGCCTGACCACACTGCCCTACTACCCCCTCCCCACCCTGACCACACTGCCTGACCTCCCCCTCACCACCCTGACCACACTGCCCGACTGCCCCCTCACCACTCTGACCACACTGCCTGACCACACTGCCCAACTACCCCCTCCCCACACTGACCACACTGCCTGACCTCCCCCTCACCACCCTGACCACACTGCCCGATGCCCACTCACCACCCTGACCACACTGCCCGACCTCCCGCTCACCACCCTGACTACACTGCCCGACTGCCCCCTCACCACTCTGACCACACTTCCTGACTGCCCCCTCAGCCGTCTGACCACACTGCCCAACTACCCCCTCCCCACCCTGACCACTTGCCTGACTGCCCCCTCACCACCCTGACCACACTGCCCGATGCCCACTCACCACCCTGACCACACTGCCCGACTGCCCACTCTCCAACCTGACCGTACTGCCCGACCTCCCGCTCACCACCCTGACTGCACTGCCCGACCTCCCCGCACTGACCACACGACCCAACTGCCCCCTCACCACTCTGACCACACTGCCTGACTGCCCCCTCACCACTTGACCACACTGCCCGACCTCCCCCTCACCACCCTGACCACACTGCCCGACTGCCCTCTAACCACCCTGACCACACTGCCCGACTGCCCCCTCACCACTCTGACCACACTGCCCGACCTCCCCCTCACCACTTGACCACACTGCCCGACCTCCCCCTCACCACCCTGACCACACTGCCCGACTGCCCTCTAACCACCCTGACCACACTGCCCGACTGCCCCCTCACCACCCTGACCACACTGCTCGACCTCCCCCTCACCACCCTGACCACACTGCCCGACTGCCCTCTAACCACCCTGACCACGCTGCCCGACTGCCCCCTCACCACCCTGACCACACTGCCCGACCTCCCCCTCACCACTTGACCACACTGCCCGACCTCCCCCTCACCACTCTGACCACACTGATGACTGCACACTCACCACACTGACCTCACTGCCAGACCTCCCCCTCACCACCCTGACCACACTGACGACTGCCCACTCACCACCCTGACCACACTGCCTGACCACACTGCCCAACTACCCCCTCCCCACACTGACCACACTGCCTGACCTCCCCCTCACCACCCTGACCACACTGCCCGATGCCCACTCACCACCCTTACCACACTGCCCGATTGCCCCCTCACCACCCTGACCATACTGCCCGACCTCCCGCTCATCACCCTGACCACACTGCCCGACTGCCCCCTCACCACTCTGACCACACTGCCTGACTGCCCCCTCCCCACACTGACCACACTGACCGACTGCCCCCTCAGCCGCCTGACCACACTGCCCAACTACCCCCTCCCCACACTGACCACACTGCCTGACTGACCCCTCACCACCCTGACCACACATCCCGATGCCCACTCACCACCCTGACCACACTGCCCGACTGCCCACTCTCCAACCTGACCATACTGCCCGACCTCCCGCTCACCACCCTGACTGCACTGCCCGACCTCCCCCTCACCGCACTGACCACACGACCCAACTGCCCCCTCACCACTCTGACCACACTGCCTGACTGCCCCCTCACCACCCTGACCGCACTGCCCGACTGCCCCCTCCCCACACTGACCACTCTGCCCGACCTCCCCCTCAACACCCTGACCACGCTGCCCTACTGCCCCGTTACCACGCTGACCGCACTGCCTGAATGCCCCCTGAACACACTGCCCGACCTCCCCCTCACCACTTGACCACATTGCCCGACCTCCCCCTCACCACCCTGACCACACTACCCGGCTGCCCTCTAACCACCCTGACCACACTGCCCGACTGCCCCCTCACCACCCTGACCACACTGCCCGACCTCCCCCTCACCACCCTGATCACACTGCCCGACTGCCCCCTCACCACCCTGACCACACTGCCCGACCTCCCCCTCACCACTCTGACCATACTGCCCGTCCTCCCCATCACCACCCTGACCACACTGCCTGACTGCCTCCTCACCACCCTGACCACGATTTCCGACCTCCCGCTCAGCACCTTGATCACACTGCCCGACTGCCCTCTCACCACCCTGACCACACTGCCCGACCTCCCCCTCACCACCCTGACCGAACTGCCCCACCTCCCCCTCACCACCCTGACCGCACTTCCCGACCTCCCCCTCACCAACCTGACCGCACTGCCCGACCTCCCCCTCAGCACCCTGACCACACTGCCCGACCTCCGCCTCACCACTCTGACCACACTGCCCGACTGCCCCCTCACCACTCTGACCACACTGCCCGACTGCCCTCTCACCACCCTGACCACACTGCCCGAACTCCCCATCACCACCCTGACTGCACTGCCCGACTACCGCCTCCCCACACTGACCACACTGCCCGACCTCCCCCTCACCACCCTGACCACTCTGCCCGACTGCCCCCTCAGCGGCCTGACCACACTGCCCGACTGCGCCTTCACTACCCTGACCACACTGCACGACTGCCCCCTCAGCGGCCAGACCACACTGCCCGACTGCCCCTTCACTACGCTAACCACACTGTCCGACCTCCCCCTCACCACCTAGACCATACTGCCCGACCTCCCCCTCACCACCCTGACCACACTGCACGATGCCCACTCACCACCCTGACCACACTGCCCGACCTCCCCCTCACCCCACTGTCCACACTGCCCGACCTCCCCCTCGCTGCCCTGACCACACTGTCCGACCTCCCCCTCACCGCCCTGACCACACTGCCCGACCTCCCCCTCACCACCCTGACCACACTGCCCGACTGCCCCCTCCCCACAGTGACCACACTGGCCGACTGCCCCCTCCCCACACTGACCACACTGCCCGACCTCCCCCTCACCGCCCTGACCACACTGCCCGACCTCCCCCTCACCACTCTGACCACACTGCTTGACTGCCCCCTCCCCACACTAACCACACTGCCCGACTGCCCCCTTCCCACACTGACCACACTGCCCGACCTCCCCCTCAACACCCTGACCACACTGCCCGACTGCCCCCTCACCACTCTGACCACACTGCCCGACCACCCACTCACCACGCTGACCACACTGCCTGACTGCCTCATCACCACCCTGACCATACTGCCTCCTTTCCACACTGACCACACTGCCCGACTGCCCCATCACCACGCTGACCACACTGCCCGACTGCCCCCTCCCCACACTGACCACAGTGCCCGACGTCCCCCTCACCACCCTGACAACTCTGCCCGACTGCCCCCTCACCACCCTTACCACACTACCCGACTGCCCCCTCCCCACACTGACCACACTGCCCGACCTCCCCTCCCCACCCTGACCTCACTGCCAGACCTCCACCTCACCACCCTGACCACACTGCCCGACCTCCCCCTCACCACTCTGACCGCACTGACCGAACTCCCCCTCACCACCCTGACCGCCCTGCCCGACTGCCCCCTCACCACACTGACCACACTGCCCGACTGCCCCCTCACCACTCTGACCACACTGCCCGAGTGCCTGGTCACCACCCTGACCACACTGCCCGACAACCCCCTCCCCACACTGACCACACTGCCCGACCTCCTGCTCACCACCCTGACCACACTGCCCGACTGCCCTCTCACCACCCTGACCACACTGCCCGACTACCCTCTCCCCACACTGACCACACTGCCCGACTGCCCCCTCCCCACACTGACCACACTGCCCGACCTCCCCCTCACCACCCTGACCGCACTGCCCGACCTCCCCCTCACCACCCTGACCACACTGCCCGACTGCCCATTCTCCAACCTGACCGCACTGCCCGACTGCCCCCTCACCACCCTGAGCGCACTGCCCGACTGCCCCCTCACCACACTGACCACAGGGCCCGACTGCCCCCTCACCACACTGACCACTCTGCCCGAGTGCCCTCTCACCACCGTGACCATACAGCCCGACCTCCCCCTCACCCCCCTGACCACACTGCCCGACCTCCCCCTCACCACACTGACCACACTGCCCAACCTCCCCCTCACCACCCTGACCGCACTGCCCGACTGCCCACTCCCCACACTGACCACACTGCCTGACCTCCCCCTCACCACCCTGACCACACTGCCCGACCTCCCCCTCACCACTCTGACCACACTGCTTGACTGCCCCCTCCCCACACTAACCACACTGCCCGACTGCCCCCTTCCCACACTGACCACACTGCCCGACCTCCCCCTCAACACCCTGACCACACTGCCCGACTGCCCCCTCACCACTCTGACCACACTGCCCGACCACCCACTCACCACGCTGACCACACTGCCTGACTGCCCCATCACCACCCTGACCATACTGCCTCCTTTCCACACTGACCACACTGCCCGACTGCCCCATCACCACGCTGACCACACTGCCCGACTGCCCCCTCCCCACACTGACCACAGTGCCCGACGTCCCCCTCACCACCCTGACAACTCTGCCCGACTGCCCCCTCACCACCCTGACCACACTACCCGACTGCCCCCTCCCCACACTGACCACACTGCCCGACGTCCCCCTCACCACCCTGACCACACTGCCCGACTGCCCTCGCCTCACACTGACCAGACTGCCCGACTGCCCTCGCCCCGCACTGACCACACTGCCCGACCTCTCACTGCCAGACCTCCACCTCACCACCCTGACCACACTGCCCGACCTCCCCCTCACCACTCTAACCGCACTGACCGAACTCCCCCTCACCACCCTGACTGCCCTGCCCGACTGCCCCCTCACCACACTGACCACACTGCCCGACTGCCCCCTCACCACTCTGACCACACTGCCCGAGTGCCTGGTCACCACCCTGACCACACTGCCCGACAACCCCCTCCCCACACTGACCACACTGCCCGACCTCCTGCTCACCACCCTGACCACACTGCCCGACTGCCCTCTCACCACCCTGACCACACTGCCCGACTACCCTCTCCCCACACTGACCACACTGCCCGACTGCCCCCTCCCCACACTGACCACACTGCCCGACCTCCCCCTCACCACCCTGACCGCACTGCCCGACCTCCCCCTCACCACCCTGACCACACTGCCCGACTGCCCATTCTCCAACCTGACCGCACTGCCCGACTGCCCCCTCACCACCCTGAGCGCACTGCCCGACTGCCCCCTCACCACACTGACCACACGGCCCGACTGCCCCCTCACCACACTGACCACTCTGCCCGAGTGCCCTCTCACCACCCTGACCATACAGCCCGACCTCCCCCTCACCCCCCTGACCACACTGCCCGACTGCCCACTCCCCACACTGACCACACTGCCTGACCTCCCCCTCACCACCCTGACCACACTGCACGACCTCCCCCTCAGCGGCCTGACCACACTGCCCTACTACCCCCTCCCCACCCTGACCACACTGCCTGACCTCCCCCTCACCACCCTGACCACACTGCCCGACTGCCCCCTCACCACTCTGACCACACTGCCTGACCACACTGCCCAACTACCCCCTCCCCACACTGACCACACTGCCTGACCTCCCCCTCACCACCCTGACCACACTGCCCGATGCCCACTCACCACCCTGACCACACTGCCCGACCTCCCGCTCACCACCCTGACTACACTGCCCGACTGCCCCCTCACCACTCTGACCACACTTCCTGACTGCCCCCTCAGCCGTCTGACCACACTGCCCAACTACCCCCTCCCCACCCTGACCACTTGCCTGACTGCCCCCTCACCACCCTGACCACACTGCCCGATGCCCACTCACCACCCTGACCACACTGCCCGACTGCCCACTCTCCAACCTGACCGTACTGCCCGACCTCCCGCTCACCACCCTGACTGCACTGCCCGACCTCCCCCTCACCGCACTGACCACACGACCCAACTGCCCCCTCACCACTCTGACCACACTGCCTGACTGCCCCCTCACCACTTGACCACACTGCCCGACCTCCCCCTCACCACCCTGACCACACTGCCCGACTGCCCTCTAACCACCCTGACCACACTGCCCGACTGCCCCCTCACCACTCTGACCACACTGCCCGACCTCCCCCTCACCACTTGACCACACTGCCCGACCTCCCCCTCACCACCCTGACCACACTGCCCGACTGCCCTCTAACCACCCTGACCACACTGCCCGACTGCCCCCTCACCACCCTGACCACACTGCTCGACCTCCCCCTCACCACCCTGACCACACTGCCCGACTGCCCTCTAACCACCCTGACCACGCTGCCCGACTGCCCCCTCACCACCCTGACCACACTGCCCGACCTCCCCCTCACCACTTGACCACACTGCCCGACCTCCCCCTCACCACTCTGACCACACTGATGACTGCACACTCACCACACTGACCTCACTGCCAGACCTCCCCCTCACCACCCTGACCACACTGACGACTGCCCAATCACCACCCTTACCACACTGCCCGATTGCCCCCTCACCACCCTGACCATACTGCCCGACCTCCCGCTCATCACCCTGACCACACTGCCCGACTGCCCCCTCACCACTCTGACCACACTGCCTGACTGCCCCCTCCCCACACTGACCACACTGACCGACTGCCCCCTCAGCCGCCTGACCACACTGCCCAACTACCCCCTCCCCACACTGACCACACTGCCTGACTGACCCCTCACCACCCTGACCACACATCCCGATGCCCACTCACCACCCTGACCACACTGCCCGACTGCCCACTCTCCAACCTGACCATACTGCCCGACCTCCCGCTCACCACCCTGACTGCACTGCCCGACCTCCCCCTCACCGCACTGACCACACGACCCAACTGCCCCCTCACCACTCTGACCACACTGCCTGACTGCCCCCTCACCACCCTGACCGCACTGCCCGACTGCCCCCTCCCCACACTGACCACTCTGCCCGACCTCCCCCTCAACACCCTGACCACGCTGCCCTACTGCCCCGTTACCACGCTGACCGCACTGCCTGAATGCCCCCTGAACACACTGCCCGACCTCCCCCTCACCACTTGACCACATTGCCCGACCTCCCCCTCACCACCCTGACCACACTACCCGGCTGCCCTCTAACCACCCTGACCACACTGCCCGACTGCCCCCTCACCACCCTGACCACACTGCCCGACCTCCCCCTCACCACCCTGATCACACTGCCCGACTGCCCCCTCACCACCCTGACCACACTGCCCGACCTCCCCCTCACCACTCTGACCATACTGCCCGTCCTCCCCATCACCACCCTGACCACACTGCCTGACTGCCTCCTCACCACCCTGACCACGATTTCCGACCTCCCGCTCAGCACCTTGATCACACTGCCCGACTGCCCTCTCACCACCCTGACCACACTGCCCGACCTCCCCCTCACCACCCTGACCGAACTGCCCCACCTCCCCCTCACCACCCTGACCGCACTTCCCGACCTCCCCCTCACCAACCTGACCGCACTGCCCGACCTCCCCCTCAGCACCCTGACCACACTGCCCGACCTCCGCCTCACCACTCTGACCACACTGCCCGACTGCCCCCTCACCACTCTGACCACACTGCCCGACTGCCCTCTCACCACCCTGACCACACTGCCCGAACTCCCCATCACCACCCTGACTGCACTGCCCGACTACCGCCTCCCCACACTGACCACACTGCCCGACCTCCCCCTCACCACCCTGACCACTCTGCCCGACTGCCCCCTCAGCGGCCTGACCACACTGCCCGACTGCGCCTTCACTACCCTGACCACACTGCACGACTGCCCCCTCAGCGGCCAGACCACACTGCCCGACTGCCCCTTCACTACGCTAACCACACTGTCCGACCTCCCCCTCACCACCTAGACCATACTGCCCGACCTCCCCCTCACCACCCTGACCACACTGCACGATGCCCACTCACCACCCTGACCACACTGCCCGACCTCCCCCTCACCCCACTGTCCACACTGCCCGACCTCCCCCTCGCTGCCCTGACCACACTGTCCGACCTCCCCCTCACCGCCCTGACCACACTGCCCGACCTCCCCCTCACCACCCTGACCACACTGCCCGACTGCCCCCTCCCCACAGTGACCACACTGGCCGACTGCCCCCTCCCCACACTGACCACACTGCCCGACCTCCCCCTCACCGCCCTGACCACACTGCCCGACCTCCCCCTCACCACTCTGACCACACTGCTTGACTGCCCCCTCCCCACACTAACCACACTGCCCGACTGCCCCCTTCCCACACTGACCACACTGCCCGACCTCCCCCTCAACACCCTGACCACACTGCCCGACTGCCCCCTCACCACTCTGACCACACTGCCCGACCACCCACTCACCACGCTGACCACACTGCCTGACTGCCCCATCACCACCCTGACCATACTGCCTCCTTTCCACACTGACCACACTGCCCGACTGCCCCATCACCACGCTGACCACACTGCCCGACTGCCCCCTCCCCACACTGACCACAGTGCCCGACGTCCCCCTCACCACCCTGACAACTCTGCCCGACTGCCCCCTCACCACCCTGACCACACTACCCGACTGCCCCCTCCCCACACTGACCACACTGCCCGACGTCCCCCTCACCACCCTGACCACACTGCCCGACTGCCCTCGCCTCACACTGAACAGACAGCCCGACTGCCCTCGCCCCGCACTGACCACACTGCCCGACCTCCCCTCCCCACCCTGACCTCACTGCCAGACCTCCACCTCACCACCCTGACCACACTGCCCGACCTCCCCCTCACCACTCTGACCGCACTGACCGAACTCCCCCTCACCACCCTGACCGCCCTGCCCGACTGCCCCCTCACCACACTGACCACACTGCCCGACTGCCCCCTCACCACTCTGACCACACTGCCCGAGTGCCTGGTCACCACCCTGACCACACTGCCCGACAACCCCCTCCCCACACTGACCACACTGCCCGACCTCCTGCTCACCACCCTGACCACACTGCCCGACTGCCCTCTCACCACCCTGACCACACTGCCCGACTACCCTCTCCCCACACTGACCACACTGCCCGACTGCCCCCTCCCCACACTGACCACACTGCCCGACCTCCCCCTCACCACCCTGACCGCACTGCCCGACCTCCCCCTCACCACCCTGACCACACTGCCCGACTGCCCATTCTCCAACCTGACCGCACTGCCCGACTGCCCCCTCACCACCCTGAGCGCACTGCCCGACTGCCCCCTCACCACACTGACCACAGGGCCCGACTGCCCCCTCACCACACTGACCACTCTGCCCGAGTGCCCTCTCACCACCGTGACCATACAGCCCGACCTCCCCCTCACCCCCCTGACCACACTGCCCGACCTCCCCCTCACCACACTGACCACACTGCCCAACCTCCCCCTCACCACCCTGACCGCACTGCCCGACTGCCCACTCCCCACACTGACCACACTGCCTGACCTCCCCCTCACCACCCTGACCACACTGCCCGACCTCCCCCTCACCACTCTGACCACACTGCTTGACTGCCCCCTCCCCACACTAACCACACTGCCCGACTGCCCCCTTCCCACACTGACCACACTGCCCGACCTCCCCCTCAACACCCTGACCACACTGCCCGACTGCCCCCTCACCACTCTGACCACACTGCCCGACCACCCACTCACCACGCTGACCACACTGCCTGACTGCCCCATCACCACCCTGACCATACTGCCTCCTTTCCACACTGACCACACTGCCCGACTGCCCCATCACCACGCTGACCACACTGCCCGACTGCCCCCTCCCCACACTGACCACAGTGCCCGACGTCCCCCTCACCACCCTGACAACTCTGCCCGACTGCCCCCTCACCACCCTGACCACACTACCCGACTGCCCCCTCCCCACACTGACCACACTGCCCGACGTCCCCCTCACCACCCTGACCACACTGCCCGACTGCCCTCGCCTCACACTGACCAGACTGCCCGACTGCCCTCGCCCCGCACTGACCACACTGCCCGACCTCCCCCTCCCCACCCTGACCTCACTGCCAGACCTCCACCTCACCACCCTGACCACACTGCCCGACCTCCCCCTCACCACTCTAACCGCACTGACCGAACTCCCCCTCACCACCCTGACTGCCCTGCCCGACTGCCCCCTCACCACACTGACCACACTGCCCGACTGCCCCCTCACCACTCTGACCACACTGCCCGAGTGCCTGGTCACCACCCTGACCACACTGCCCGACAACCCCCTCCCCACACTGACCACACTGCCCGACCTCCTGCTCACCACCCTGACCACACTGCCCGACTGCCCTCTCACCACCCTGACCACACTGCCCGACTACCCTCTCCCCACACTGACCACACTGCCCGACTGCCCCCTCCCCACACTGACCACACTGCCCGACCTCCCCCTCACCACCCTGACCGCACTGCCCGACCTCCCCCTCACCACCCTGACCACACTGCCCGACTGCCCATTCTCCAACCTGACCGCACTGCCCGACTGCCCCCTCACCACCCTGAGCGCACTGCCCGACTGCCCCCTCACCACACTGACCACACGGCCCGACTGCCCCCTCACCACACTGACCACTCTGCCCGAGTGCCCTCTCACCACCCTGACCATACAGCCCGACCTCCCCCTCACCCCCCTGACCACACTGCCCGACTGCCCACTCCCCACACTGACCACACTGCCTGACCTCCCCCTCACCACCCTGACCACACTGCACGACCTCCCCCTCAGCGGCCTGACCACACTGCCCTACTACCCCCTCCCCACACTGACCACACTCTCCAAGCTCCCCCTCACCACCCTGACCACACTGCCCGACTGCCCCCTCAGCCGCCTGACCACACTGCCCGACTACCCCCTCCCCACACTGACCACACTGCCCGGCCTCCCGCTCACCACCCTGACCACACTGCCCGACCTCCCCCTCACCACCCTGACCGCACTGCCCGACTGCCTCCTCACCACCCTGACCACACTGCCTGACCTCCCCCTCACCACCCTGACCACACTGCCCGACTGCCCCCTCACCACTCTGACCACACTGCCTGACTGCCCCCCCCACACTGACCACACTGCCCGACTGCCCCCTCAGCCGCCTGACCACACTGCCCAACTACCCCCTCCCCACACTGACCACACTGCCTGACCTCCCCCTCACCACCCTGACCACACTGCCCGATGCCCACTCACCACCCTGACCACACTGCCCGACCTCCCGCTCACCACCCTGACTACACTGCCCGACTGCCCCCTCACCACTCTGACCACACTTCCTGACTGCCCCCTCCCCACACTGACCACACTGCCCGACTGCCCCCTCAGCCGTCTGACCACACTGCCCAACTACCCCCTCCCCACCCTGACCACACTGCCTGACTGCCCCCTCACCACCCTGACCACACTGCCCGATGCCCACTCACCGCACTGACCACACTGCCCGACTGCCCACTCACCACTCTGACCACACTGCCTGACTGCCCCCTCACCACCCTGACCGCACTGCCCGACTGCCCCCTCCCCACACTGACCACTCTGCCCGACCTCCCCCTCAACACTCTGACCACACTGCCCTACTGCCCCGTTACCACGCTGACTGCACTACCTGACTGCCCCCTGACCACACTGCCCGACCTCCCCCTCACCACTTGACCACACTGCCTGACCTCCCCCTCACCACCCTGACCACACTGCCCGACTGCCCTCTAACCACCCTGACCACACTGCCCGACTGCCCCCTCACCACCCTGACCACACTGCCAGACCTCCCCCTCACCACCCTGACCACACTGACGACTGCCCACTCACAACCCTGACCACACTGCCCGACCTCCCCCTAACGGCTGTGACCAAACTACCTGACTGCCCACTCACCACCCTGACCACACTGCCCGACTGCCCATTCTCCAACCTGACCGCACTGCCCGAACTCCCCCTCACCACCCTGAGCGCACTGCCCGACTGCCCCCTCACCACACTGACCACACGGCCCGACTGCCCCCTCACCACACTGACCACTCTGCCCGAGTGCCTTCTCACCACCCAGACCACACAGCCCGACCTCCCCCTCACCCCCCTGACCACACTGCCCGACCTCCCCCTCACCACCCTGACCACACTGCCCAACCTCCCCCTCACCACCCTGACCGCACTGCCCGACTGCCCACTCCCCACACTGACCACACTGCCTGACCTCCCCCTCACCACCCTGACCACACTGCACGACCTCCCCCTCAGCGGCCTGACCACACTGCCCTACTACCCCCTCCCCACACTGACCACACTCTCCAAGCTCCCCCTCACCACCCTGACCACACTGCCCGACTGCCCCCTCAGCCGCCTGACCTCACTGCTCGACTACCCCCTCCCCACACTGACCACACTGCCCGGCCTCCCGCTCACCACCCTGACCACACTGCCCGACCTCCCCCTCACCACCCTGACCGCACTGCCCGACTGCCTCCTCACCACCCTGACCACACTGCCTGACCTCCCCCTCACCACCCTGACCACACTGCCCGACTGCCCCCTCACCACTCTGACCACACTGCCCGACTGCCCACTCTCCAACCTGACCATACTGCCCGACCTCCCGCTCACCACCCTGACCACACTGCCCGACTGCCCCCTCACCACTCTGACCACACTGCCTGACTGCCCCCTCCCCACACTGACCACACTGCCCGACTGCCCCCTCAGCCGCCTGACCACACTGCCCAACTACCCCCTCCCCACCCTGACCACACTGCCTGACTGCCCCGTCACCACCCTGACCACACTGTCCGATGCCCACTCACCACCCTGACCACACTGCCCGACTGCCCACTCTCCAACCTGACCATACTGCCCGACCTCCCGCTCACCACCCTGACTGCACTGCCCGACCTCCCCCTCACCGCAATGACCACACGACCCAACTGCCCCCTCACCACTCTGACCACACTGCCTGACTGCCCCCTTACCACCCTGACCGCACTGCCCGACTGCCCCCTCCCCACACTGACCACTCTGCCCGACCTCCCCCTCAACACCCTGACCACACTTCCCTACTGCCCCGTTACCACGCTGACCGCACTGCCTGACTGCCCCCTGACCACACTGCCCGACCTCCCCCTCACCACTTGACCACATTGCCCGACCTCCCCCTCACCACCCTGACCACACTGCCCGACTGCCCTCTAACCACCCTGACCACACTGCCTGACTGCCCCCTCACCACCCTGACCACACTGCCCGACCTCCCCCTCACCACCCTGATCACACTGCCCGACTGCCCTCTCACCACCCTGACCACACTGCCCGACTGCCCCCTCACCACCCTGACCACACTGCCCGACCTCCCCCTCACCACTCTGACCATACTGCCCGTCCTCCCCATCACCACCCTGACCACACTGCCTGACTGCCTCCTCACCACCCTGACCACGATTTCCGACCTCCCGCTCAGCACCTTGACCACACTGCCCGACTGCCCTCTCACCACCCTGACCACACTGCCCGACCTCCCCCTCACCACCCTGACCGAACTGCCCCACCTCCCCCTCACCACTCTGACCGCACTGCCCGACCTCCCCCTCACCAACCTGACCGCACTGCCCGACCTCCCCCTCAGCACCCTGACCACACTGCCCGACCTCCGCCTCACCACTCTGACCACACTGCCCGACTGCCCCCTCACCACTCTGACCACACTGCCCGACTGCCCTCTCACCACCCTGACCACACTGCCCGAACTCCCCCTCACCACCCTGACTGCACTGCCCGACTACCGCCTCCCCACACTGACCACACTGCCCGACCTCCCCCTCACCACCCTGACCACTCTGCCCGACTGCCCCCTCAGCGGCCTGACCACACTGCCCGACTGCGCCTTCACTACCCTGACCACACTGCACGACTGCCCCCCCAGCGGCCAGACCACACTGCCCGACTGCCCCTTCACTACGCTAACCACACTGCCCGACCTCCCCCTCACCACCCTGACCACACTGCACGATGCCCACTCACCACCCTGTCCACACTGCCCGACCTCCCCCTCGCTGCCCTGACCACACTGTCCGACCTCCCCCTCACCTCCCTGACCACACTGCCCGACTGCCCCCTCCCCACAGTGACCATACTGCCAGACCTCCCCCTCACCACTCTGACCACACTGCTTGACTGCCCCCTCCCCACACTAACCACACTGCCCGACTGCCCCCTTCCCACACTGACCACACTGCCCGACCTCCCCCTCAACACCCTGACCACACTGCCCGACTGCCCCCTCACCACTCTGACCACACTGCCCGACCACCCACTCACCACGCTGACCACACTGCCTGACTGCCCCATCACCACCCTGACCATACTGCCTCCTTTCCACACTGACCACACTGCCCGACCTCCCTGTCACCACCCTGACGCCACTGCCCGACTGCCCCCTCACCACCCTGACCACACTACCCGACTGCCCCCTCCCCACACTGACCACACTGCCCGACTGCCCCCTCCCCACACTGACCACAGTGCCCGACGTCCCCCTCACCACCCTGACAACTCTGCCCGACTGCCCCCTCACCACCCTGACCACACTACCCGACTGCCCCCTCCCCACACTGACCACACTGCCCGACGTCCCCCTCACCACCCTGACCACACTGCCCGACTGCCCTCGCCTCACACTGACCAGACTGCCCGACTGCCCTCGCCCCGCACTGACCACACTGCCCGACCTCCCCCTCCCCACCCTGACCTCACTGCCAGACCTCCACCTCACCACCCTGACCACACTGCCCGACCTCCCCCTCACCACTCTGACCACACTGCCCGAACTCCCCCTCACCACCCTGACCGCCCTGCCCGACTGCCCCCTCACCACACTGACCACACTGCCCGACTGCCCCCTCACCACTCTGACCACACTGCCCGAGTGCCTGGTCACCACCCTGACCACACTGCCCGACAACCCCCTCCCCACACTGACCACACTGCCCGACCTCCCGCTCACCACCGTGACCACACTGCCCGACTGCCCTCTCACCACCCTGACCACACTGCCCGACTGCCCTCTCCCCACACTGACCACACTGCCCGACCTCCCCCTCACCACCCTGACCGCACTGCCCGACCTCCCCCTCACCACCCTGACCATACTGCCCGACTGCCCCCTCACCACCCTGACCTCACTGCCCAACCTCCCCCTCACCACTCTGACCGCACTGCCCGACTGCCCCCTCACCACCCTGACATCACTGCCCGACTGCCCCCTCACCACGCTGACCACACTGCCCGACTGCCCCCTCACCACTCTGACCACACTGCCCAAGTGCCCTCTCACCACCCTGACCACACTGCCCTACCTCCCCCTCACCACCCTGACCACACTGCCCGACCTCCCCCTCACCACTCTGACCACACTGCCCGAACTCCCCCTCGCCACCCTGACCGCCCTGCCCGACTGCCCCCTCACCACACTGACCACACTGCCCGACTGCCCCCTCACCACTCTGACCACACTGCCCGAGTGCCTGGTCACCACCCTGACCACACTGCCCGACAATCCCCTCCCCACACTGACCACACTGCCCGACCTCCCGCTCACCACCCTGACCACACTGCCCGACTGCCCTCTCACCACCCTGACCACACTGCCCGACTGCCCTCTCCCCACACTGACCACACTGCCCGACTGCCCCCTCCCCACACTGACCACACTGCCCGACCTCCCCCTCACCACCCTGACCGCACTGCCCGACCTCCCCCTCACCACCCTGACCATACTGCCCGACTGCCCCCTCACCACCCTGACCTCACTGCCCAACCTCCCCCTCACCACTCTGACCGCACTGCCCGAATGCCCCCTCACCACCCTGACCGCACTGCCCGACTGCCCCCTCACCACGCTGACCACACTGCCCGACTGCCCCCTCACCACTCTGACCACACTGCCCAAGTGCCCTCTCACCACCCTGACCACACTGCCCTACCTCCCCCTCACCACCCTGACCACACTGCCCGACCTCCCCCTCACCACACTGACCACACTGCCGAACCTCCCCCTCACCACCCTGACCGCACTGCCCGACTACCCCCTCCCCACCCTGACCACACTGCACGACCTCCCACTCTGCGGCCTGACCACACTGCCCGACTACACCCTCCCCACACTGACCACACTGCCCAAGCTCCCCCTCACCACCCTGACCACACTGCCCGACTGCCCCCTCAGCCGCCTGACCACACTGCCCGACTACCCCCTCCCCACACTGACCACACTGCCCGACCTCCCGCTGACCACACTGCCCACACTACACGACCTCCCCCTCACCACCCTGAGCACACTGCCCGACCGCCTCCTCACCACTTTGACCACACTGCCCGACCTCCCCCTCACCACC
Organism: Heterodontus francisci; assembly: GCF_036365525.1. Taxonomy (NCBI): domain Eukaryota; kingdom Metazoa; phylum Chordata; class Chondrichthyes; order Heterodontiformes; family Heterodontidae; genus Heterodontus; species Heterodontus francisci. The sequence goes on from NC_090397.1 coordinate 9,676,929, forward strand.
CTGACCACACTGCCTGACTGCCTCCTCACCACCCTGACCACACTTCCCGACCTACCCCTCACCACCCTGACCACACTGCCCGACTGCCCTCTCACCACCCTGACCACACTGCCCGACTGCCCACTCCCCACACTGACCACACTGCCTGACCACCCCCTCACCACCCTGACCACACTGCCCGACTGCCCTCTAACAACCCTGACCACACTGCCCGACTGCCCCCTCACCACCCTGACCACACTGCCCGACCTCCCCCTCAGCACTTGACCACACTGCCCGACCTCCCCCTCACCACTCTGACCACACTGATGACTGCACACTCACCACACTGACCACACTGCTCGACCTCCTCCTCACCACCCTGACCACACTGCCCGACTGCCCTCTAACAACCCTGACCACACTGCCCGACTGCCCCCTCACCACCCTGACCACACTGCCCGACCTCCCCCTCAGCACTTGACCACACTGCCCGACCTCCCCCTCACCACTCTGACCACACTGATGACTGCACACTCACCACACTGACCACACTGCACGACCTCCCCCTAACTGCTGTGACCAAACTGCCTGACTGCCCCCTTACCACCCTGACCACACTGCCTGACTGCCCCCTCACCACCCTGACCACACTGCCCGACTGCCCACTCCCCACACTGACCACACTGCCTGACCACCCCCTCACCACCCTGACCACACTGCACGACCTCCCCCTCAGCGGCCTGACCACACTGCTCTACTACCCACTCCCCACCCTGACCACACTGCCCAACCTCCCCCTCACCACCCTGACCGCACTGCCCGACTGCCTCCTCACCACCCTGACCACACTGCCTGACCTCCCCCTCACCACCCTGACCACACTGCCCGACTGCCCCCTCACCACCCTGACCACACTGCCCGACCTCCCCCTCACCACTCTGACCGCACTGCCCGAACTCCCCCTCACCACCCTGAGCACACTGCCCGACTGCCCCCTCCCCACACTGATCACACTGCCCGACCTCCCCCTCACCACTCTGACCACACTGCCCGACCTCCCTCACCACCCTGACCACACTGCCCGACCTCCCCCTCACCACCCTGACCTCACTGCCCGACCTCCCCCTCACCACTCTGAGCGCACTGCCCGAACTCCCCCTCACCACCCTGAGCGCACTGCCCGACTGCCCCCTCACCACACTGACCGCACTGCCCGACTGCCCCCTCACCACTCTGACTACTCTGCCCGAGTGCCCTCTCACCACCCTGACCACACTGCCCGACCTCCCCCTCACCACCCTGACCACACTGCCCAACCTCCCCCTCACCACACTGACCACACTGCCCGACTGCCCACTCCCCACACTGACCACACTGCCTGACCTCCCCCTCACCACCCTGACCACACTGCACGACCTCCCCCTCAGCGGCCTGACCACACTGCCCTACTACCCCCTCCCCACACTGACCACACACTCCAAGCTCCCCCTCACCACCCTGACCACACTGCCCGACTGCCCCCTCAGCCGCCTGACCACACTGCCCGACTACCCCCTCCCCACACTGACCACACTGCCCGACCTCCCGCTCACCACCCTGACCACACTGCCCGACCTCCCGCTCACCACCCTGACCACACTGCCCGACCTCCCCCTCACCACCCTGACCGCACTGCCCGACTGCCTGCTCACCACCCTGACCACACTGCCTGACCTCCCCCTCACCACCCTGACCACACTGCCCGACTGCCCCCTCACCACTCTGACCACACTGCCTGACTGCCCCCTCCCCACACTGACCACACTGCCCGACTGCCCCCTCAGCCGCCTGACCACACTGCCCGACTACCCCCTCCCCACACTGACCACACTGCCCGACCTCCCGCTCACCACCCTGACCACACTGCCCGACCTCCGCCTCACCACCCTGACCGCACTGCCTGACCTCCCCCTCACCACCCTGACCACACTGCCCGACTGCCCCCTCACCACCCTGACCACACTGCCTGACCTCCCCCTCACCTCCCTGACCACACTGCCTGACTGCCCCCTCACCACTCTGACCACACTGCCCGACTGCCTCCTCACCACCCTGACCACACTGCCTGACCTCCCCCTCACCTCCCTGACCACACTACCCGACTGCCCCCTCACCACACTGCTCGACCTCCTCCTCACCACCCTGACCACACTGCCCGACTGCCCTCTAACAACCCTGACCACACTGCCCGACTGCCCCCTCACCACCCTGACCACACTGCCCGACCTCCCCCTCAGCACTTGACCACACTGCCCGACCTCCCCCTCACCACTCTGACCACACTGATGACTGCACACTCACCACACTGACCACACTGCACGACCTCCCCCTAACTGCTGTGACCAAACTGCCTGACTGCCCCCTTACCACCCTGACCACACTGCCTGACTGCCCCCTCACCACCCTGACCACACTGTCCGATGCCCACTCACCACCCTGACCACACTGCCCGACTGCCCAGTCTCCAACCTGACCATACTGCCCAACCTCCCGCTCACCACCCTGAGTGCACTGCCCGACCTCCCCCTCACCGCACTGACCACACTACCCAACTGCCCCCTCACCACTCTGACCACACTGCCTGACTGCCCCCTCACCACCCTGACCGCACTGCCCGACTGCCCCCTCACCACCCTGACCATACTGCCTGTCTGCCCCATCACCACTCTGACCATCCTGCCTGACTGCCCCCTCCCCACACTGACCACTCTGCCCGACCTCCCCCTCAACACCCTGACCACACTGCCCTACTGCCCCGTTACCATGCTGACCGCACTGCCTGACTGCCCCCTGACCACACTGCCCGACCTCCCCCTCACCACTTGACCTCACTGCCCGACCTCCCCCTCACCACTCTGACCGCACTGCTCGAACTCCCCCTCACCACCCTGAGCGCACTGCCCAACTGCCCCCTCACCACACTGACCACACTGCCCGACTGCCCCCTCCCCACACTGACCACACTGCCCGACCTCCCCCTCACCACCCTGACCACACTGCCCGACCTCCCCCTCACCACCCTGACCACACTGCCCGACTGCCCCCTCACCGCCCTGACCTCACTGCCCGACCTCCCCCTCACCACTCTGACCGCACTGCCCGAACTCCCCCTCCCCACCCTGAGCGCACTGCCCGACTGCCCCCTCACCACCCTGACCACACTGCCCGACTGCCCCCTCACCACTCTGACCACTCTGCCCGAGTGCCCTCTCACCAACCTGACCACACTGCCCGACCTCCCCCTCACCACCCTGACCACACTGCCCGACCTCCCCCTCACCACACAGACCACTCTGCCCAACCTCCCCCTCACCACCCTGACCGCACTGCCCGACTGCCCACTCCCCACACTGACCACACTGCCTGACCTCCCCCTCACCACCCTGACCACACTGCACGACCTCCCCCTCAGCGGCCTGACCACACTGCCCTACTACCCCCTCCCCACACTGACCACACTCTCCAAGCTCCCCCTCACCACCCTGACCACACTGCCCGACTGCCCCCTCAGCTGCCTGACCACACTGCCCGACTACCCCCTCCCCACACTGACCGCACTGCCTGACTGCCTCCTCACCACCCTGACCACAATGCCTGACCTCCCCCTCACCACCCTGACCACCCTGCCTGACTGCCCCCTCCCCACACTGACCACACTGCCCGACCGCCCTCTCACCACTCTGACCATACTGCCCGACCTCCCCCTCACCACCCTGACCACTGTGCCCGACTGCCCCCTCACCACTCTGACCACACTGCCCGACCTCCCGCACGCCACCCGAACCACACTGCCCAACCTCCCCCTCACCACTCTGACCGCACTGCCCGAACTCCCCCTCACCACCCTGACCACACTGCCCGACTGCCCTCTCACCACCCTGACCACACTGCCCGACCTCCCCCTCACCACCCTGACCGCACTGCCCGACCTCCCCTTCACCACCCTGACCACACTGCCCGAACGCCCTCTCACCACCCTGACAACACTGCCCGACTGCCCCCTCCCCACTCTGACCACACTGCCCGACCTCCACCTCACCACCCTGACCGCACTGCCCGACCTCCCCCTCACCACCCTGACCGCACTGCCCGACTGCCCCCTCACCACCCTGACCTCAGTGCCCGACCTCCCCCTCACCACTCTGACCGCACTGCCCGAACTCCCCCTCAACACCCTGACCGCACTCCCCGACTGCCCCCTCACCACACTGCCCGACTGCCCCCTCACCACTCTGACCACACTGCCCGAGTGCCCTCTCACCACCCTGACCACACTGCCCGACCTCCCCCTCACCACCCTGACCACACTGCCCGACCTCCCCCTCACCACACTGACCACACTGCCGAACCTCCCCCTCACCACCCTGACCGCACTGCCCGACTACCCCCTCAACACCCTGACCGCACTCCCCGACTGCCCCCTCACCACACCGCCCGACTGCCCCCTCACCACTCTGACCACAATGCCCGGCCTCCCCCTCACCACCCTGACCACTCTGCCCGACCTCCCCCTCACCACACTGACCACACTGGCCGACTTCCTCCTCACCACCGTGACCAAACTGCCTGACTGCCCCCTCACCACCCTGACCTTAATGCCCGACCGCCCCCTCACCACACTGACCACACTGCCCGACCTCCCCCTCACCACACTGACCACACTGCCCGACTGCCCCCTCACCACACTGACCACACTGCCCTACCTCCCCCTCACCACACTGACCACACTGCCCGACTGCCCCCTCACCACACTGACCACACTGCCCGACCTCCCCCTCACCACACTGACCACACTGCCCGACTGCCCTCTCACCACCCTGACCACACTGCCCGACCTCCCCCTCACCTCACTGACCACACTGCCCGACTGCCCCCTCACCACACTGACCACACTGCCCGACCTTCCCCTCACCACCCTCAACACTGCCCGACTGCCCCCTCACCACACTGACCTCACTGCCCGACTGCCCCCTCACCACACTGACCACACTGCCCGACTGCCCCCTCACCACACTGACCACACTGCCCGACCTCCCCCTCACCTCACTGACCACTCTGCCCGACTGCCCCCTCACCACCCTGACCACACTGCCCGACTGCCCCCTCACCACCCTGACCACACTTCCCGACCTCCCCCTCCCCGCTCTGCCAACACTGCCCGACCTCCCCCTCACCACACTGACCACACTGCCCTACCTCCCCCTCACCACACTGACCACACTGCCCGACTGCCCCCTCACCACACTGACCACACTGCCCGACCTCCCCCTCACCTCACTGACCACACTGCCCGACTGCCCCCTCACCACCCTGACCACACTGCCCGACTGCCCCCTCACCACCCTGACCACACTTCCCGACCTCCCCCTCCCCGCTCTGCCAACACTGCCCGACCTCCCCCTCACCACTCTGACGACACTGTCCGACTGCCCCCTCACCACTTTGACCACACTGTCCGACTGCCCCCTCACCACTTTGACCACACTGCCTGACTGCCCCCTCGCCACCTTGACCACACTGCCCGACTGCCCCCTCGCCACCTTGACCACACTGCCCACCAGCCCCCTCATTACCCTGACCACACTGCTCTATCGCCACTGTTACGACCGACGCGGGAGGAGTGCACTATATTTTCTAGTTCCACCTCTCCACAGGTCACAACATCTATTTAAATCTTTATCCAGTTACTGATACAACCAATCGTAGACACTATTTTTATCCCAGAATAAAATACACCAACCAGATTTCTTTAATAAACAACAAAATTATCAGTTAATTATAAAACAAGACATAACCAGTAACTAAGCAAAGGATTAGTACACAGATTGAAATATGTAAGTTCCCTTTACCTTCGCTCCTCACTCATACACACCGGTTCACCGAAAAATGAAGAGATTTTCTCTTTAGAGTTCTTATTTTTAAAAAGACAAAGAAGAATACTTTTGCCAAAAACTTGCTAATTCTTGAAGAAAAAAAGGAAAGATATGGAAAGATGTCAGTTGTCCCTTTTTGGTTTGGCGTCACAATTACGCATCGACAGCTGTCACTGGGAACGTTGAAGATCAGTTTGGCAGGCTATCCACGAGAAATGCAACAATAGGGGTTTCTGGCAGACCTTTCAGGAGAAATGCAGCATCGGTATCTCTGTTCCTTACGCTTGATTCTCAGGACGTTCTCAAAGAGATGGAAGAGGGTGAGCTGATGGTGGCTGCTCTCTTGGCTGGTTTCCTCCAACTGCCTTCAAAACAGTTCACACCCCAACACACTGTCCAAAGTGAAACCAATAACAATATCTCAAGAGTCAAGCCTCCTTACCCCTATAAATCTTGACCTGTCATTTCTCTGTAAACATCTTCCCAAGTCAAAAAGCCCCTGCTGGGTATTTATCTAAAGACAAGTGACTTCCTGTAAACGTTGTTTTCAAACAAGACCACTGTGTCCTTTCAATGACCCCCAGTGATAAAAACATCCATGGAATCCTTTTCAGTTTTCCCAAATAAAACAATGTCCATAATTCTAAAATATGAGTCCTCAAAAAAAAAACTTAACAAAAAATACAGAAGTACCGTCATAACACCACCTCAGCACCCTGACCACAGAGCATCCACTGCCCGCTCTTTCTCAACCCATCACATGCAAATGGTGGCAGTGGGGGGATTGGGTGTTGTTTGTCCCGATCCCTGGCACCTTTACCTCCTTTTATGCAGGGGCTGATGGTAAGTCCCAAGGGTGCTGTGGTGAAGGTCAGGGATTCCTCCCAGTGGTGGGACAGGGCCCTGCAGCGGCCTGCTGTCCCTCCGAGCACTCACCTGCTGAAGGTTTTGGTCTCAGCCTTTGGCAAGGGGTTGCATTTGCTATCTCACTGTGCAACTCACAGGCCCCTGAGCCTTCAGAGAGGTTCAGGAACATTTTTATAGTTTATAACGGGGCGTGGCTGTGATGAACCACTGTCTGTACTCTAACTTCTCCACCAACCGAATGCCCCACTCTCATCTGGTACGGGGAGGGGGCGTTAGAATTAAGCCCTGTGTCTAATATTTATTTTAAATAGGAGGTTAAAGGAAAGTGGGATAAAGGGAGATTGGAACAGTACTGGCATAGGGGATTGGGATACTGCTCATGCAGAGGGTAAACACCAACATGTACTGGTTGAGCCAAATGGCCTGTTTCTGGGTTGTAATCTAATGTTTCTATTTTACTCGAGGGAAAACTTAAATGCAGACAAATAAATGATTAATCATTTAGTATTTTCTAATGAGTTCATTCTAACAAGTTTTAATATTGTCTTATAGAACATTACAGCACAGTACAGGCCCTTCGGCCCTCGATGTTGCGCCGACCTGTGAAACCATCTGACCTACACTATTCCATTTTCATCCATATGTCTATCCAATGACCACTTAAATGCCCTTAAAGTTGGCGAGTCTACTACTGTTGCAGGCAGGGCGTTCCACGCCCCTACTACTCTCTGAGTAAAGAAACTACCTCTGACATCTGTCCTATATCTATCACCCCTCAACTTAAAGCTATGTCCCCTCGTGTTTGCCATCACCATCCGAGGAAAAAGACTCTCACTATCCACCCTATCGAACACTCTGATTATCTTATATGTCTCTATTAAGTCACCTCTCCTCCTCCTTCTCTCTAACGAAAACAACCCCAAGTCCCTCAGCCTTTCCTCGTAAGACCTTCCCTCCATACCAGGCAACATCCTAGTAAATCTCCTCTGCACCCTTTCCAAAGCTTCCACATCCTTCCTATAATGCGGTGACCAGAACTGCACGCAATACTCCAGGTACGGCCGCACCAGAGTTTTGTACAGTTGCAGCATGACCTCGTGGCTCCGAAACTCGATCCCCCTACTAATAAAAGCTAACACACCATATGCCTTCTTAACAGCCCTATTAACCTGGGTGGCAACTTTCAGGGATTTATGTACCTGGACACCAAGATCTCTCTGCTCATCTACACTACCAAGAATCTTCCCATTAGCCCAGTACTCTGCATTCCTGTTACTCCTTCCAAAGTGAATCACCTCACACTTTTCCGCATTAAACTCCATTTGCCATCTCTCAGCCCAGCTCTGCAGCCTATCTATGTCCCTCTGTAACCTACAACATCCTTCGGCACTATCCACAACTCCACCGACCTTCGTGTCATCCGCAAATTTACTAACCCACCCTTCTACACCCTCATCCAGGTCATTTATAAAAATGACAAACAGCAGTGGCCCCAAAACAGATCCTTGCGGTACACCACTAGTAACTAAACTCCAGGATGAACATTTGCCATCAACCACCACCCTCTGTCTTCTTTCAGCTAGCCAATTTCTGATCCAAAGCACTAAATCACCTTCAATCCCATATTTCCGTATTTTCTGCAATAGCCTACCGTGGGGAACCTGATCAAACACCTTACTGAAATCCATATACACCACATCCACTGCTTTACCCTCATCCACCTGTTTGGTCACCTTCTCAAAAAACTCAATAAGGTTTGTGAGGCACGACCTACCCTTCACAAAACCGTGCTGACTATCGCTAATGAACTTATTCTTTTCAAGATGATTATAAATCCTATCTCTCATAATCTTTTCCAACATTTTACCCACAACCGAAGTAAGGCTCACAGGTCTATAATTACCAGGGCTGTCTCTACTCCCCTTCTTGAACAAGGGGACAACATTTGCTATCCTCCAGTCTTCCGGCACTATTCCTGTCGACAATGACGACATAAAGATCAAGGACAAAGGCTCTGCAATCTCCTCCCTGGCTTCGCAGAGAATCCGAGGATAAATCCCATCTGGCCCAGGGGACTTATCTATTTTCACACTTTCCAAAATTGCAAACACCTCCTCCTTGTGAACCTCAATCCCATCTAGCCTAGTAGTCTGTATCTCAGTATTCTCCTCGACAACATTTTCTTTCTCTACTGTAAATACTGATGAAAAATATTCATTTAACGCTTCCCCTATCTCCTCTGATTCCACACACAACTTCCCACTACTATCCTTGATTGGCCCTAATCTAACTATGGTCATTCTTTTATTCCTGATATACCTATAGAAAGCCTTAGGGTTTTCCTTGATCCTATCCGCCAATGACTTCTCGTGTCCTCTCCTTGCTCTTCTTAGCTCTCCCTTTAGATCCTTCCTGGCTAGCTTGTAACTCTCAAGCGCCCTAACTGAGCCTTCACGTCTCATCCTAACATAAGCCTTCTTCTTCCTCTTGACAAGCGCTTCAACTCCTTTAGTAAACCACGGCTCCCTCGCTCGACAACTTCCTCCCTGCCTGACAGGTACATACCTATCAAGGACACGCAGTAGCTGCTCCTTGAATAAGCTCCACATTTCGATTGTGCCCATCCCCTGCAGATTCCTTCCCCATCCTACGCATCCTAAATCTTGCCTAATCGCATCATAATTTCCTTTCCCCCAGCTATGATTCTTGCCCTGCGGTATATACCTGTCCCTGCCCATCGCTAAGGTAAACCTAACCGAATTGTGGTCACTATCACCAAAGTGCTCACCTACATCTAAATCTAACACCTGGCCGGGTTCATTACCCAGTACCAAATCCAATGTGGCATCGCCCCTGGTTGGCCTGTCTACATACTGCTCATTTGAAAGGATTTTAACTCCATTATCTTTCCCCTTCTGACAGAATGCAATTGTAATAACCATGCCGACAGCTGCCATTTCAACCTCAGAATGTGGTTGGCATTGGGTAATCACAGTGGTGGAGTCTGTGACAACTGCAAGCACAACACAGAGGGGCAGCACTGCCAACGGTGCCAGCCAGGCTTCTACAGGGACCTCAGGGTCCCGCTCTCTGCCCCAGACGTCTGCCTGGGTAAGATCATTTCTTTAACATTTCTTACTTATTTTTTTTTTAGATTTAGAGATACAGCACTGAAACAGGCCCTTCGGCCCACCGAGTCTGTGCCGACCATTAACTATTTATACTAATCCTACACTAATCCCATGTTCCTACCACATCCTCACCTGTCCCTATATTTCCCTACCACCTACCTATACTAGTGGCAATTTTAGTGGCCAATTCACCTACCAACCTGCAAGTCTTTTGGCTGTGGGAGGAAACCGGAGCACCCGGAGGAAACCCACGCAGACACAGGGAGAACTTGCAAACTCCACACAGGCAGTACCCAGAATTGAACCCAGGTCGCTGGAGCTGTGAGGCTGCGGTGCTAACCACTGCGCCACTGTGCCGCAATACATCAATATGTATTGATGAATCTCTGAATTACTCCTAAACTGCTTCCTACTTTCTCCAATTGTGGCTTTGGTCTTTGGGAGTCCAGATATGAAGGAATGTTCCTACAGTGCACTAACATGGCTATTAGTCCAGCTAATTCACTTACTTTATTTTCTACAATTTAATACCTACGCAGGTGGACACTGATTGTTGGAGTATATTTGAATAATGGTCATTATTATGAAACAAGAAACCTTAATAGGTTTCTAGGAGGAACTGGACAGGTTCTTGGCAACAAATGTGGTTCAGAGTTAGTCGAAATTCACAAAGAGAGTACTGTGGATAGGTGGGCTAGATGGGTCGAACGAGACAGAGCTGAAATTGGCCTTTGCCAGGAGCCCGCTTTGAAATTGATACAAAAGAAAATTGGGTCCAGGATGATAGGAGCTGTGGATTTGTTATTGCCCAATTTTACACTCCTGGCATAATGTTATATCAATGGCATGGTCTTCTCCTATCTGAAGTGGTCACTATGTGATCACATTTATTCAAAGTGCACATATACCTGAGAGGAACATAGGAACTGCTGGACAAGGAAAACAAGCTCCATTTGGATCACCGTCTACCATCCTGATAGTCCCATGATACAATAATGGAGTTGTTGACTAATCAGAGCAATCAGTGTCTATCAATTAGTCTACAACAGATCCAGACATGAGGTGAGGAAAACCCAATAGTGGAGAGCTTGGGAACCATAGGTTCAAAATCACCTGTTCCTCCTAAAAAGTTTACACTCACCTCCATGTCAGTTTCAAATTACCCATACACTGTATTCCCAATATATTTTTTTATAAAAGATAACAGACATTTTGTCAAAGCTTTTCGTCTTGCACTCTTCAGGACAATACACAAGAATAACCAATGTAAGGGAAAACGACAACTTATACTGCATGAGAAGAGAGTGCTGATTGGTTGGCAAATGAACGCTGATTGGTAGAGATGTTGCCATGGAAAATGCACCAGTTTACGGTGACTGACAGTTAACTGCCAAGCTTTGTTTGAAATTTAAACCAGGTAGCTTGACTCTGATTAGTCAAGGCATTTCCCTGAGGAATGAACCAGCAAATGGCTGTCACTTATTTTGTTCAGCTGAAACAGACGCAATGTGTGTAAATGTTGTTTCTGGCTGCAAAGAACAGGGCCCTGTGTATTAATATATGTAGCTTTGCTACGTAACAAACCTGAAGTCAAGGGGAATCAGGGGAAAAGCTCTCCACTCTATGGAGTCATACCAAGCTCAAAGGAAGATGGTTGTGGTTGTTGGAGGCCAAACCTAAGCCCCAGGATATTGTTGCAGGAGTTTCTCAGGGTAGTGTCCGAGACCCAACCATCTCCAGCTGCTTCATTAATGACCTTCCCTTCATCATAAGGTCAGAAGTGGGGATGTTCACTGTGTTCAGTACCATTCTCAACTCAGATACTGAAGCAGTCCATGTAGAAATGCAGCAAAACCTAAACAACATTCAGGCTTGAGCTGATAAGTGGCAAGTAACATTTGTGCCACACCAATGCCAGGCAATGACCAACTCCAACAAGAGAGAATCTAACCCTCCCCCCCCTTGACATTCAACAGCATTATCATTGATGAATCCCCCACTATCAACATCCTGGGGTTAACCATTGACCAAAAACTGAACTGCAGTAGCCATATAAATACTGTGGCTACAAAAGAGGTCAGAGGCTGGGAATTCTGCAGTGAGTAAATCACCTCCTGACTCCCCAAAACCTGTCCACCATCTACAAGGCACAAGTCAGGAGTGTGATGGAATACTCTCCACTTGCCTGGATGAGTGCGGCTCCATCAACACTCAAGAGGTTCGGCACCATCCAGGACAAAGCAGCCCGCTTGATTGGCACCTTAAACATTCACTCCCTCCAGCACCGACGGACAGTGGCAGCAGTGTGTACCATCTACAGGATGCACTGCAGCAACTCACCAAGCCTCCTTCGACAGCACCTTCCAAACCTGTGACCTCTACCGCCAAGAAGGCCAAGGGCAGAAGATGCCTGGGAACACCACCACCTGCAAGTTCCCCTTCAAGCCATACACCATACTGACTTGGAACAGTATCGCCGTTCCTTCACTGTTACTGGGTCAAAATCCTGGAACTCCCTTCCGAACAGCACTGTTGGTGTACCTACATCACATGGACTGCAGCAGTTTGAGAAGGCAGCTCATCACCACCTTCTCAAGGGCCACTAGGAATGGGCAACAAATGCTGGCCTTGCCAACAACATTCACATCCCATAAACAAATTTAAAAAAAATGGTGGACAGGTTTTGGGAAGTCAGGAGCTATGTGGGTGAGTGACTGTGCAGCAATCCAGAACATACCATGCAGGGCACAAATAGGCCATGCACAATCAACGTTCCCCTTACGATGCACTCTTGTGCAGCTGCACAGCAATCCTAAAGGGAACACACAGTACAAGAAACAGGCTGCACATAGCAAAGAGAAGCTAGAGGGAACATTGGTGAAGAGCTGAGTTACCTGCCGCAGAACACAGCCTCTGACCTACTCGTGTAGCCACAGTATTTATGTGGCTCGTTCAGTTAAGTTTCTGGTCAATGGTAATCTGCCCACCTGCCAGAAGTTGATGGATGCACTGAAAGTCTCTTTATTTGTTTCACTCTAGCTTGCTCGTGCCATCCTGTTGGCTCTGCCACCTTGCCTTTACAGTCCCACATCCCCTGCGACACCATGACTGGTGACTGTTTGTGTAAGCCTGGTGTGGCTGGGCCCCGCTGTGACAATTGCATGCTGGGATACTGGGGTCTCGGAGAATATGGCTGCCGACCATGTGACTGCGCAGGAAGCTGTGACTCTTACACTGGTGACTGTACCAGCAGGTGGGTACGCAGTATAACTCAGCTCAGCTCGATGGAAAGAAAGAGCTGGACCAGCTTAGAATGTTTAATTGTTATACATTTGCATAACTATGGTATGGGTGCTGGCAACTCAGAGGCTTTCAGTACAATTCCCAGCCCAGAAAACGGAATAGTTGAATAATTCCAGGAATCTATGGACTGGCACCATGAAAATATTACCATCAAAAGCTGTTGGATTGTCATAAAAACTCAACAGATTCACTGATACCCCTCAGGGAAGGGAACCTGCTTCCCAATCTGGGCCTACACATAAATCTACTATGTGGTTGACTCTTAGTCTTAATGCCCTCTGAAGCGTCCTGACTTAATGCATGGTGCATAAGCAGGAGGAGGCTGTTCAGCCCCTTGAGCCCTGCTCATCCTTTCAGTTACATCATGGATGATCTGTATCTCAACTCCATTTACCCGCCTTTGTTCTCTATCCCTTGATATCCTTGTCCAGCAAAAAGCTATTGATCTCAGTATTAAAAATGTCAATTTATGCCCAGAATCCACAGCTTTTTGGGGGGAGAGAATTCCAGAATTTTACTCCCCTTTGTGTGAAAAAAAATTCTTCCTGATTTCCCTCCTAAATAGCTTAGCTCTAATTTAATGATTATGCTGCTTTTGTTCTGGACTCCCCCACCAGAGGAATAGTTTCTCTCTGTCTGCCTTATCAAATCCCTTGACCATTGTAAACGCATCCAACAAAATCACTGTCAATCTTCTAAACTCATAGGAATACGAACCAAATTTATGTAACCTGTCCTCATAATTTAACCTTTTAAACCCTTGTATCATTCTGGTGAACCTGCACTGCCTTCCCTCCAAGGCCAATATATCCTTCCTGAAGTGCCAGGAACTGAATGCAATTCTCCAGATACAGTCTAACCAAGGCGCTATACAACTGAAGCATAACTTCCTCCCCTTTGTATCCCCCTTGAGATAAAGGCCAACTTTCCATGAGCCTGTCTGTACCTGTGCACCAGTTTTCAGGGGGCGGAGGATGATGGTGGTGACTCCAAATTCACATCCTATAGATTCTGGAATGGCCTGGCCCGCCGCTCAGTTATATCAAACCTCAAGGCAGCCAAAGGGCTGGTCTTGTCAGCAACACCCGCATCCCACTAATAAATAGCAATTCAATAGATCAATGGCTCTTTTAGGGTAACATAGAAATGTTATACGTGCACATAATTTACAGGATGTACTGCCCCTCATTTCTACAAGATGTGAATGGGGGCTGTTTCTTCTTTAAATAACTATGAATGTGTCACTGCCACCCCCCCCCCCCCACTCCTCCCCACCCCTACAGTAGCATAGACAAGTGAACTCAAACAAAGTCATTGTGAGATAAGCCATGTGGAGCCCAGACCCACCCCCCCACTACCACATGCACACGCCCCCACCCTCTATAGAGGAAAGAATTCCCACCAACCCCAAACTGTGCACTCAGCAAGAGCAGAAAGTGGGGGATTGGTGGGGGGGAGGGGGGGGGAACGTAAATAACTTGCTGCAAATAGAAATTTTAAAGAGTGCTTAATTAAAAGGACCCTGGCAAGCAGGAGATGGAAGCTATGGCCTCTGGACTGACATCCAATGGGAGTGGAATGCTGTCTCCCCATCGTGTCTTAGCCCGTTCTCCTGGTGAGGGAATTGGGATTCAGGCTGACAGCCTGAGGGACTTTGTTATGGAAACAACCCAGAGGGAGAACAGCTGGCTCTGGAGTGGAAAACAGTTGCCATCATGGACCACTAGGCATTGAAGAGAAAACCAACTTGAGGAAAATATTTGAATTCCCTTTAGCGTATTGACGTGTCTTCATTGAATTTGACAGCCCTGCAGATGTAAGCTTGTACCATGGGTCTGCAGACCAGGCACAGAACCAGGGCCTTTCCTCTGCCCTCTCTGGGAGAGAACTCACCTGGAACTGGGAGGACGCGCAAGGTTTCTCCGCTCTTAGACATTCAGGTGAGAAACCTCTTTCTTCACCCTTGACCTCAAAATCCTCACCAAAGATCCTCATTTCCCGATTTGCTATTATTGTCTTAAGTACAGGTTTGTGTTACTTGACTTTGAGTGATAATAGAAAGGATGGTAGTGAGTCACCGGCCAGTTTCACATCCCTCCCCACTTTTATTCCCATTAACTTCAATGAGGAGTGATGTAACACAAGCTGCCAACTCGCCATCACCAGGTCAGAGGCTGGTAACTCACCTCCTGACTCCCCAAAGCCTGTCCACCATCTACAAGACACAAGTCAGGAGTGTGATGGAATACTCTCCACTTGCCTGGATGGATGCAGCTCCAACAACACTCAAGTAGCTCAACACCATCCAGGACAAAGCAGCAACAACAACTTGCATTTATATAGCACCTTTAACATAATAAAATATCCCAAGGCGCTTCACAGAAGTATTATAAAACAAAGTATAACACCAAGCCACAAAAGGAGATATTAGGTCAGATAACCAAAAGTTTGGACAAAGAGGTAGGTAGTAGGGGCGAGGGATCAAGTGAGGAAAGATGTAATAGTTTAAAGAGAGAGAAGGCAAGAGAGCAAGATAGTGTCATGCAGGCCCCCACCTGCCAAGAATGAGGCACATTAATTTCGCCACATGGACATTAAATTTCAAATTGTTGCTGGGAAGAGAAGGCCTGTGACGAGGGTTGCCAGGCCCTGGCTGGAAAGACATTTTTGCATATTAACAGACAGTGCTTGGGAACAAAGGAGCTTTCCCCTGCTCCAATACAATCCACAAAGCCAGAAGTGGTTAAACCAGTCAGTCACATGACCACCTTGCTGGCCAACTTGTGGAGTTTTAAATTGTAGAGACAGTGTTTGAACTGGTAGAAAGCTCTTTGCTCCTGGATTGAAAAGACTGCCTCTCCTGTCCTGGCTGCTCCCACCTCTTTCTCATAGAACTCCAAAAACCAAATGAAGACACATGAACCCCAAGTTTCCTACAGTGAACAAGGTTTAAGAAGAATGCTGGGCCCCAACGAATCAAGGACTCTACAGTGAGCTGGAAGAGTTGTAACAACAACTCTTCAGATATTGCCTCAAACCTTTCCATTTTAATTTTTCTTCTCTTTTCTGTCTTAATTTACATGTGTGTATTGAGTATGCATGCTAGTATGGGCATGTCATGTATCCGTAAGTGTCAACCGAATTAGAGTTTAAGTTTAATAACATTTCACCTTTCTTCTTTAAACCTAAGAAAGCCTGTTTGTGCTGGTTTCTTTGCCTTATAATTGGAAAGCGGTGAACAAAGATTCACCAAAGGGGGAGCTAAAAACACAGTGTGTTTAAACATAAAACCCTGTTACAGTAAGACCAGGTGAAGGCTGAAAGGGAACCCCGAGACCTCTTTCTCACCTGGTCGTAACAATTGCAATAAGGGAAATTATAATCTGGGTGTGACAGGAAAGGACAGTGCATGCAAACTCAGGAGTGAGCCAGAAGATAAGACTAGAGGTTGTGAACTAACAGAGTAGGGGGAGGGTTCTGGAGAGATGAGATTTAGAAATCCAAAGAGAAAGGCCAAGGCATTGGAACAGTATCGCAACGTGGGTAAAGACAAGCAGAATGGGACAGGAAGGGACAGAGAGTTTAACAGAAATTGTACATCAGCAAATAAGGTCAATGAAGGGAATGGAAGCAAAAAAATGAAATTACAGGTTCTTTATCTGAATGCTTGAAGCATCTGCAATAAGGTAGATGAACCAGTGGCACAAATAGAGATACATGATTTGAATCTGATCACCATCACAGAGACATGGTTACATGGTGATCAAGGTTGGGAAATAAATATTCCAGGGTACACAATATTTCAGAAAGACAGACAGAGTAGCAAAGGAGGAGGGGTAGCACTGATAGTAAAGAATGACATAAGGACATTAGTGAGAAAGGATCTGGCCTCAGAAGATCATGAAGTAGAATCAGTGTGCATGGAAATAAGGAATAGCAAGAATCAAAAAACACTGGTGGGACTAGTTTATAGCCCACTGATAGTAGTTATACCATTGGACAGAACATTAAACAAGAAATTATTGGAGCTTGTAACAAAGGCAATGTATTAATTGTGGGGGATTTTAATCTTCATGTAGACTGGGACAATGAAATTGGCAGGAGTGGTCTAGAAGATGAGTTTGTAGAAAGTTTTCAGGGCAGTGGCTTGGAGCAGTATGTTGTGGAGCCAACTAGGGATAAAGCTATCTTAGATCTAGTATTGTGTAATGAAGCAGGGTTAATAAGCAATGTCATAGTAAAAGAAACACTGGGAAACAGTGATCATAATACCATTGAATTCCATGTTAAGTTTGAAAGTGACATGATCCAATCACAAGCAAGAATCTTAAACTTAAACAGAGCCAACTATATAGGCATGAGGGGAGAATTAGCTAAGTTTAATTGTGTAAATAGACTAAAAGGTATGGTGGTAAATGAACAGTGGGAAACTTTTAAAGAGATCATTCAAAATGTTCAATAATAATACATTCCTTTGAAAAACAAAAACTCAGCCAGAAAGACCCGTCTGTGGCTCACTCAGGAAGTTAAGGATAGTATTAGATTAATCTTGCTTACAATGTTGCAAAAAAGTGTAGCAAGTTGGAGGATTTGGAGTGTTTGAGGGCTACCAAAAAGTTGATTAAAAAAAGGAAAAAATAGAACGAGCGTAAACTAGCCAGTAATATAAAAATAGATGTAAGAGCTTTTATAGGTATATCAAAAGGAAGAGAGTAGCTAAAGTAAACATTGGTGCCTTGGAAGCAGAGAATGGAGAAATTATCATGGGGTATTAGGAAATGGTAGAGGTATTGAACAAATATTTTCTGTCTGTCTTCACAGTAGAAGACACTTGTTCCATACCAAAAATAGACAGTAACCTAGGGGCTAAAAAGAGTGAGGAAATGAAGGAAATTCATATCAGCAGAGAAAAAGTATTGAAATCTGACAAATCTCCAGGACCCGATGGCCCCCATCCGAGAGTTCTAAAAGAGATAGCTGCAGAGATGGTGGATGCGCTAGCTATGATTTTCCAAAATTCCTTACATTCGGGAATGGTTCCTTCAGATTGGAAGTTGGCAAATGTTACACCACTTTTCAAGAAAGGAGGGAGAGAGAAAACTGGGAACTACAGGCCCGTTAGCCTAACATCAGTCATTAGGAAAATGCCGGAATCTATTATTAAGAAAGTCTTAACAGTGCACTTAGAAAAGCACAGTATGATTAGAACAAGTCAACATGGTTTTACTAAAGGGAAATCCTGTTTGAAAAACCTATTACAGTTTTTTGAGGATGTAACTGGTCGGGCCGATAAAGGGGAACCAGTAGATGTAGTATACCTGGATTTCCAAAAGGCATTCGATAAGGTGCCACACAGAAAGTTAATTGGCAAGATAAAGGCTCATGGAGTTGGGGATAATATATTAGTGTGGATAGATGATTGGTTAACGGACAGGGACAAAGAGTAGACATTGATGGGGTAATTTCAAGTTGGCAGGCAGTGAATAGTGAAGTGCCGCATGGATCCATGCTGGGGCCTCAGCTATTTACAATCTATATCAATGGTTTGGATGAAGAGACAGAGAGTAATGTATTTAAGTTTGCTGATGATACAAAGGTAGGTGAAAAGGTAAGCTGTGGGGAGGACACAGAGAGGCCGCAAAGAGATATAGACAGGTTAAGTGAGTGGGCAACAAGTTAGCAGATGGAGTATAATGAAGGCAAGTGTGAAGTTAGGCACTTTGGTTGTAAGAATAAAAAAGCAGAATATTTTTTAAAAGGTGTGAAACTTGTAAGTGTCGATGTTCAAAAAGTGTGTGCTTGGACAAGGAATACAGAAAGTTAACATGCAGGTACAACAAGCAATTAGGAAGGCAAATGGCATGTTGGCCTTTATTGCAAGGGGATTGGAGTACAGGAAGGAATAAGGAAGTGTTTGCTACAATTGTATAGAGTTTTGGTGAGACCACATCTGGAATACTGTGTGCAGTTTTGGTCTCCACATTTAAAAAAGGATATACTTGTATTGGAGGCAGTGCAGCAAAGGTTCACTAGATTGGTCCCTGGGATGAGGGGGTTGTCCTGTAATGAGAGACTAAGTAAATTGGGCCTATATTCTCTGGAGTTTAGAATTTCATTGAATCATAGAAACATAGAAGTTATAGAAGAATCATATAAGATTCGGAAGAGGCTGGATAGGGTAGACACTGAGAGATTGTTTCTGCTGGTCAGGGAGGCTAAAACACGGAGACACAGTCTCAGGATAAGGGGCCGATCATTTAGGACTGAGATGAGGAGAAATCACTTCACTCAAAGGGTTGTGTATCTTTGGACTTCTCTACTCCATTGTTGAATACATTTAAGTCTGAGATAGACAGATTTTTGGTCTCTCAGGGAATCAAGGGATATGGCGAGCGGGTGGGAAAGTGGAGTTAAATCCTAAGATCAGCCATGATCATATTGAATGGCGGAGCAGGCTCGATGGGCCATATGGTCTACTCCTGCTCCTATTTCTTGTGTTCTTATGTTCTTGTGTTTTAAGGAGTGTCTTAAATTAGAAAAGCGAGGTGGAGGGTATTCCAGAGTTTGGGGCCCAAGCAGCTGAAGGCACGGCCACCAATGGTGGTGATTAAAGTCATGGTTGCACAAGAGGCCAGAATCAGAGGAGCGCAGATATCTTGAAGGATTGTGGGATTGGAGGAGATTACAGAGATAGGAAGAGTTGAGGCCACTAAGGGATTTGAAAACAAGGATGAGAATTTTAAAATCAAGACTTTGCTTGACTGGGAGCCAATGTAGGTCAGTGAGCACAGTGGGTGATAGGGGAACGGGACTTGGTGTGAGTTCGAACACAGGCAGCAGAGCTTTTGATGACCACAAGTTTACAGAGAGTAGAACCACCCAGCAGTGTGTTGGAATAGTCAAATCTAGAGGTAACAAAGGCATGAATGAGGGTTTCAGCAGCAGGTGAGCTGAAACAGGACGAAGTCGGGCAACGCTATGGAGGTGGAACTAGGTTGTCTTAATGATGGCACGAATATGAGGTCGGAGGATCATCTCAGGTCACGTGACACCAAGGTTGCGAACAGACTGGCTTAAGCTCAGACTGTTGCCAGGGAGAGGGATGGAGTCGGTAGTTAGGGAATGGAGTTAGGACTGGGGACTGAAAACAATGGCTTCAGTCTTCCCGATATTAAATTGAAAGAAATTTCTGCTTATCCAGTACTGGATGTCAGATAAGCAGTTTGATAATTTAGCAACAGTGGAGGAGTACCTGCTTGATTGACACCCCATCCACCGCCTTAAACTTTCACTCCCTCCACCACTGACACACAGTAGCAGCAGTGTGTACCATCTACAAGATGCACTGCAGCAACTTGCCAAGGCTCCTTCGACATCGCCTTCCAAACCCGTGACCTCTACCACCTAGAAGGACAAGTGCATCAGACGCATGGCAACACCACCACCTGCAAGGTTCCCTCCAAGCCACACACCATCCTGACTTGAAAATACGTCGCTGTTCCTCTACTGTCGCTGGATCAACATCCTGGAACTGCCTTCCTAACAGCACCTACACCACATGGACTGCAGCGGTTCATGAAGGCAGCTTACCACCACCTTCTCAATGGCAGTTAGGGATGGGCAATAACTGCTGGCCTTGTCAGAGACATCAACAACCCATGAATGAATTTTTAAAAAATTCGCACAAAGTCAAAACCTATCCCAGCATCTAGACTTCTCCTCTAGTGAAGAATACCATAATCAACTCAAAAATTACTGCTCCTATAAGGAATGTATATTCTCAGCAAGAAATAACTTTGCTAAACATGGAGATAGTGCTCCATTAATACACTGGAATCACAGAATCATATCGCATAGAAGGAGACATTCTAACCCATCACGTTTGTGCTTGCTCTTTAATCAAGCAATCTCATTCGTTCCACTCTCCCTATTCTTTCCCCATAGCACTGTATTTTTTTTCCTTCTTAAGTATTTATCCAATTCCCTTTTGAAAGTTACTACTGAATCTGCTTCCACCGCCCTTTCAGGCAGCGCGTTCCAGGTCACAACAACTTGCTGCATTAAAAAATCTCCTCATCTCCCCCCTTTTGCTAATTATCTTAAATCTGAGTGCTCCGATATTGACCCTCTGCCACTGGAAACAGTTTCTCCTTATTTAGTTTATCAAAACCCCTCATGATATTGAACACCTCTATCAAACCTCCTCTAAACCTTCACTGCTCTAGGGAGAATTAGTCACATTGCTAATTGCGGTCAGTTCCTGTACAGCAGCAAGGCAAATGGAATTTTGACTTTTATTGCTAGGGGGTTGGAGTTTAGAAATAGGGAAGTCTTGTTACAACTGTACAGGGTGTTGGTGAGGCCACACCTGGAGTACTGTGTACAGTTTTGGTCCCTGTATTTAAGGAAGGATATACTAGCATTGGAGGCAGTTTAGAAAAGGTTCACTAGGCTGATTCCTGGGATGAAGGGGTCGTCTTATCAAGAACAGCTAAACAGGTTAGGCCTTTATTCATTGGACTTTAGAAGAATGAGAGGTGATCTAATAGAAACATGTAAGATTTTAAGGAGGTTTGAGAGGGTGGATGTTGAGAATATGTTTCCACTGGTGGGGGAATCTCAAACTCGGGGACGTAGTTACAGAATAAGGGGGCACACATTTAAAACTGAGATGCGAAGGAATTTCTTCTCTCAGAGGGTGGTGAATCTCTGGAATTCTCTGTCTCAGAGAGTTGTGGAGGCTAGGTCACTAAGTGTATTTAAGGAGGAGGTAGATAGATGTTTGAAATTTCGGGGAGTCGAGGGTTAGGTGGAGCAGGCCCGAAAGAGGAGTTGAGGCCTGGGACAGATCAGCCATGATCTTATTGAATGGTGGGGCAGGCTTGAGGGGCTGAATGGCCTACTCCTGCTCCTATTTCTTATGTTCTTATGTATAATCAAAGACACTGCAAGGCAGAATGATTGGAGAACTCGAGACCTGCGACATAGAATTTGTTTTCATGACTCCTCACGGGGAGTCACTGATCTCAGCTTGGTTGTCGATGCTGGAAGAGGAAATTGGAAAAGGAAACCATTGGTGGCGGAGGTCTGAAATCAGAGCAGGTTCCCAGCCTTCGGTTCAGGGAGTGTGCGTGTGGCACAAAAATAACACACAGAAACATAGATACTGTACAACAGGCACATAGAATCATACAGAAAGACTAACAGGAAAAGATCGGCTGATCCATCAAGTTTGTTGCAAGATGTCATGGTGTAACTAAGCGTCATAGCCCCCATTCCTCCCACCAGTAGCCATGTCATCTCCTGGGAAAGGTAAAGAACCAGATAAAAACTCTAAGGAAGTGAAAATGTGTTCCAGGAAGTCACAGTGACCATGAGGCCAAAGCCCAATGTCGCACCAACCTTCCGTGCACCGTGATATTAGCAACAGTGAGGAGCTCATCCAGCGCCTTCTGAACCATTGCAACCAATCCACATTTACCACATGAGCCGGTAACTAGTTCCAAGAGTCAATAAACCTCCATGCAAAGAAAAACCTTTAAAAACATCAAACCTAGTCCTATGCTCATGTAGTTTATCCTCATGATTCCTGCTTTGCCCTACACTATCTTGGTCAATTGTCTATCTACACAGGCACAGTCCACTGATGACCTTTTGTGCCCAGATTGGGTACCAGTGACAGTGAGCTGGGCATCTGAGAAAGCGATGACTTGACACTTGCCCCGTATTTCAGTTCTAATCGCGGGTGATTTGGGCACAAACGTGAGCTCCTCAGAAGGACCAGGTTTCCAGCTTTGAAGAAATCAACAGCAGAATCAGTTCCCCTGTTTAGGGGTAATTTTAACCTCCAATGACTTCAGTGAGGAAACAAGACCAGGTGCGAAATGGGGGAGCGATCTGATCCCATCAGTTTCATGCTGGGTGGGTTGAGTTAAAATTACTCCAAATTACGACTAAAGAAAGTTGATTATAATTTTAAATGACCAGAAAGTATTCTTGAGCAAAAAGTGAAGTTGTTTTGAAAGATAACATTTCTGTCGGCAATATTCTTTTCCCTCGATTTGATTAGTTTCCATCAAGATTTGCTCAGATACGCATGTGTACCAAATGCTTTTCCCTCTGTCCTCATATTTTAACTGTTTGTTTCAGGAAAGTGTGAGTGCAGAAACCAGGTCTTAAGAAATCCCGAAGTATTCTGCAACATGAAATATACGTTTGGTGAGTTGTGCTCTGCTGTGAGACAATCGTGTTATTATTTTAAATCTCGAGGACTGAATACTGAACCTGGTTCCACCAGGATTACTAGCGTGCGGATCCATGGGTAAATCTTCTGCCCCCCTCACTCCATGCCAAAGGGGGAGTATCTGGAGAAACTCACACCCCACCCCAGTACGCCCTTACGAGAGCTCAGCGGAGCTTATGTCAGCTGAGAGCGGGCATGTGCTCCAGTGAGGCCCTTTGAGAAGCCCCTACCTTTAGAAAGGAAAGAGAATTGAATTCAGATGGGCTGGATACTTTTCTGAGATACCATAATGACTCCTTTCTAAGCTGATGGACTAGCGGGACACGTTCGGCCTGGGACGGAGCATGGACACCTTGAGCGGACCAGTTTTGGGCACCTCGGGGAGAGGGCAGCCTTGTGCTGCTCGGTGCCAATGAAGCTCTGACTGCCCACTAGGAAGGTGCAGGTGACACCATTCCCACTTTTCGGGAATGACGTCTTTGGACTTGAGTGCAGTTTGAACATAGAACATAGAACAGTACAGCACAGTACAGGCCCTTCGGCCCACGATGTTGTGCCGACCCTTTAACCTACTCTAAGATCAAACTACCTACATACCCTTCATTCTACTATCATCCATGTACCTATCCAAGAGTCGCTTAAATGTCCCTAATGTATCTGCTTCTACTACCACCGCTGGCAGTGCATTCCACACACCCACCACTCTGTGTAAAGAACCTAACTCTGACATGTCCCCGAAACCTTCCTCCAAACACCCTAAAATTATGCCCCCTGGTGATAGCCCTTTCCGCCCTGGGAAAAAGTCTCTGGCTATCTACTCTATCTATGCCTCTCATCATCTTGTACATCTCTATCAAGTCACCTCTCATCCTTCTTCGCTCCAATGAGAAAAGCCCTAGCTCCCTCAACCTTTCTTCATAAGACATGCCCTCCAGTCCAGGCAGAATCCTCTGCACCTTCTCTAAAGCTTCCACATCCTTCCTATAATGAGGCGACCAGAACTGAACACAATATTCCAAGTGTGGTCTAACCAGGGCTTTATAGAGCTGCAGCATAACCTCGCGGCTCTTAAACTCAATCCCCCTGTTAATGAAAGTCAACACCCCATACGCCTTCTTAACAACCCTATCAACTTGGGTGGCAACTTTGAGGGATCTATGGACGTGGACCCCAAGATCCCTCTGTTCCTCCACACTGCCAAGAATCCTGTCTTTAAGCCTGTATTCTGCATTCAAATTCGACCTTCCAAAATGAAATACACCACATCCACTGCTCTTCCTTCATCAATGTGTTTTGTCACATCCTCAAAGAATTCAATAAGGCTTGTGAGGCATGACCTGCCCCTCACAAAGCCATGCTAACTACCTCTAATCAAACTATGCTTTTCCAAATAATCATAAATCCTGTCTCTCAGAATCCTCTCCAATAATTTGCCCACCACCGACGTAAGACTGACTGGTCTGTAATTTCCAGGGTTATCCCTATTCCCTTTCTTGAACAAGGGAATAACATTTGCCACCCTCCAATCATCTGGTACTACTCCAGTGGACAGAGAGGACGCAAAGATCATCGCCAAAGGCGCGGCAATCTCTTCCCTCGCTTCCCGTAATATCCTTGGGTATATCCCGTCTGGCCCCAGGGACTTATCTGTCCTCATGCCTTTCAAAATTTCCAGCACATCCTCCTTCTTAACATCAACCTGTTCGAGCATATCAGCCTGTTTCACGTTGTCCTCACAAATGACAAGGTCCCTCTCACTAGTGAATACTGAAGCAAGGTATTCATTAAGGACCTCCCCTACCTCCTCCGACTCCAGGCACAAGTTCCCTCCACTATCCCTGATCGGCCCTACCCTCACTCTGGTCATCCTCTTGTTCCTCACATAAGTGTAGAACGCCTTGGAATTTTCCTTAATCCTACCCAATCCTATCCGCCAAGACTTTTTCATGTCCCCTTTTAGCTCTCCTAAGTCCATTCTTCAGTTCCTTCCTGGCTACCTTGTAACCCTCTAGAGCTCTGTCTGATCCTTGCTTCCTCAACCTTACGTAAGTTTCCTTCTTCCTCTTGACTAGCTGTTCCACATCTTTTGTCCTCCAAGGTTCCTTCACCCTACCATCCCTTCCTTGCCTCATCGGGACAAACCTATCCAGCAGTCGCAGCAAGTGCTCCCTAAACGACCTCCACATTTCTGACGTGCATTTCCCTGAGAACATCTGTTCCCAATTTAAGTTAAATCCCACTCCACCTCCGTTCCACTGGCAGAACAAGCCATTGAAATTTGCACCCTTCCCCGCCCACCCCACACTGTGCACAGGCTCCATATTATGGTTTGCCTGAAGAAACCATCTGCTGTATATCACAGATATAACCAGGACATTCTGGGAATGGAATGTAGGTTCATTTAAGGAGGCCCCGAGAGTACAGAGTCTAAAGAACATGTGAAATAGGAGCAGGAGTAGACGATACGGTCCCTCAAGCCTACTGCACCATTCAATAGGATCATGGATGATCTTCTGCTTCAGCTCCACTTTCCTACCTGCTCCCCATATCCCTTGATTCCCTGAGAGACCAAAGATCTGCCTATCTCAGCCTTAAATATGTTCAACGATGGAGTATCCACAACCCTCTGGGGTTCAGAATTCCAAAGATTCACAAGCCTTTGAGTGAAGAAATTTCTCCTCATCTCAGTCCTAAATGATTGCCCCCTTATCAACACAGACTGTGCCCTCTGTGTTTTAGATTCCCCGACCAGGGGAAACAACCTTTCAGTGTCTACCCTGTCAAGCCCTTTCAGAATCTTGTGTGTTTCAATGAGATCAC
Source organism: Heterodontus francisci (assembly GCF_036365525.1). Lineage (NCBI taxonomy): Eukaryota > Metazoa > Chordata > Chondrichthyes > Heterodontiformes > Heterodontidae > Heterodontus > Heterodontus francisci. Next base: position 9,703,187 of record NC_090397.1, read on the forward strand.
CTCTCATTCTTCTAAAGTCCAGAGACCATAGGCTCAATTTACTCAGCCTCTCATAATAGAACAGCCCTCTCATTCCAGGAACCAATCTAGTGAACCTTCACTTTACTACCTCCAATGCAAGTATATCCTTCCTTAGCTATAGAGACCAAAATTGCACACAATGTTCCAGGTGTAGTCTCAATAAAGCCCTGTACAATTGTAGCAATACTTCCTTATTTTTGTACTCCAATCCCCTTGCAATACAGGCCAACATGCCATTTGCCTTCTTAGTTGCTTGCTGTACCTGCATGCTAACTTTCTGTGTTCCTTGCACCAGTACACCCAAAGCCCTTTGAACATCAACATTTACAAGTTTCACGCTTTTTAAAAAATATTCTGTTTTTCTATTCTTACTACAAAGTGAGTAACCTCACACTTCCCTACATTCTACTCAATTTGCCAACATGTTGCCCACTCACTTAACCTGTTCTATACCTCTTTGCAGCCTCTTTGTGTCCTCCTCACAGCTTACATTCCCATCTATCTTTGTATCGTCAGCAAGCTTGGATACATTACTCTCGGTCTTTTCATTTAAGTCTTCATATAGATTGTAAATAGCTGAGGCCTCAGCACCGATCCATGTGGCACTTGACTAGCCACAGTCTGCCAACTTGAAAATGTCCCATTTATCCCTGACCTTTGCTTCCTGTCCATTAATCAATCCTCTATCCCTGTTAATAGATTACCCTCAACTCCATGAACCCATATCTTGCCTCTTAACCTTTTGTGTTCACCTTATCGAATGCTTTTTGGAAATTCAAGTATTCTACTGGTTCCCCTTTATCTACCCTACTAATTACTTCCTCAAAAATCTCTAATAAATTTTGTCAAACACATTTTTCCTTTCTTAAATCCATGTTGACTTTGTCTGATCATACTGATTTTATAAGTGCATTGTTCAGACTTCCAAAATGATAGATTCCAGCATTTTCCCAATGACTGATGTCAGGCGAACTGGCCTGTAGTTTCCTGTTTTCTCTTTTCCTCCTTTTTTGAATAGCACATTGGCTAACTTCCAATCCACTGGAACTGTTCTAGAATCTCAGGAATTTTGGAAAATCATAACCAGTGCAACCACTATCTCTGCAACTACCTCTTTTAGAACCCTAGGATATAGGTCATCAGGTCCTTGGGATTTGTTAGCTTTTAGCCCCTTAAGTTTCCAATACTTTTTCTCTACTGTTATTAATTACCTTACAGTTCACACTCTTTTTTTAAATTAATTCATGGGATGTGGGCGTCGCTGGTCAGGCCAGCATTTATTGCCCATCCCTAGTTGCCCTTGAGAAGGTGGTGGTGAGCTGCCTTCTTGAACCCCTGCAGTCTATGTGGAGTAGGTACTGTTTTAGAAGCCCCTTGGCCACCCTCTATTTTGGAGCATAATTTGTGTCTTCTCCTGTGAAGACAGACACAAAATATTTGTTCACATCTCTGTCATTTCCTTCTTCCTATGAAAATTTCTCCTGTCTCTGCCTCTAAGGGATCAACATTTATTTTAGCTACTCTCCTCCTTTTTATATACTTGTAAAAGCTTTTGCAATCTGTTTTTATATTCCTGGCTCATTTACTTGCATTTTCTATTTTTTCCTTTTTTCTCAACTTTTCAGTGGTCCTTTACTGGT